>NC_142930.1:27154761-27222261 GCF_046866305.1 Octopus bimaculoides | reverse complement strand
TATACTCATTTATTGTGCTTTTAATTATTAATTTTTCTATATGTGATAGTGGATTTTCATCGATGAGTTCTTGAAAATTGGTTATTTTCCCTAAAACTATATATATATATATATATATATATATATAGAGAGAGAGAGAGAGAGAGAGAGAGAGAGAGAGAAAGAGAGAGAGATATGAAGAATACTTATCGAATAGAAAACTACTATTTAGTTATCTGCTTATATCTGCTTGTATATATATATATATATATATATATATATATATATATATATAAAATTGAAGTAATTGGAGTTAAGAAGGAGTATGGTTGGACAATTATTTATTATTCGCAACAATTGTTTCTCCAAGAATACGGGTATTCGATTATGCAAGTGTTTGTTTGCATAATGAGATCTAGCTGTGTTTCTTCAGATGATATACGAGTGTTGTCTCCGTTAGTTTAAAACCGTCGACTTCATGGCCATCAGGAAGCACAGCTAGATCTCATTATGCAAACAAACACTTGCATAATCAAATACCTGTATTCTTGGAGAACGACATTGCGTCGAAACAATTGTAGCGAATAATAAATAAATGTCTAACCGTACTCTTTCGTCTTGACTCCAATTTCTTCAGTTTTACATTCACACATGATGAATGCCCTAACTTAAACTTGGAAGTATAAAATAATACCACCCTAAGTACTGAAGGTGAACGAGCTTTATACTGTACTCTACTTCGTTCCTAACGGAATATAACATAACTGTATGTGTGTGTGTGTGTGTGTCTGTCTGTGTGTGTGTGTGTGTGTGTGTGTGTGTGTGTGTGCGTGTGTGTGTGTGTGTGAAGGCGAATGGTTCAGTGGTTAGAGCGTTGAGCTTACGATCGTGAGGTTGTGAGTTCGAATCCCGGACCGGGTTACGTGTTGTTTTCTTGAGCAAGACTCTTTATTTCACGCTGCTCCAGTTCACTCAGCTGTAGAAATGAGTTGTGACGTCACTGGTGCCTGTGTGGTAAGTAGCTTGCTTACCAACTGCACGGTTCTGGGTTCAGTCCCACTGCGTGGCACCTTGGTGTGTGTGTGTGTGTGTGTGTGTTTTGCAACTATGTACCGTGTTTGTATGTATGGATGTGCATCTCCATATGTGTGGACGTGTGTCTCTATATGTGTCCTTATGTGAAGTAAAGTGTGTGTGTATATATGGTCATGTGTTTCAGTCTTCATTTGCGTATGTGTGCTCGTTTGTTCATATAACCTATGTAACTATCCGTCTGTAAATTGATCTGTTTACTTTCATATCCATATGCTTACATACATGTGCATATATATATATATATATATATATATATATATATATATATATATATATATATACATACATATATTCATACACCCACCCACACACACACACATACATTCATCTATCTACATATATATATGTATATACATGCACACACACACACATATACATACATCCATACATCTATCTACATAACAGCCCACTAACTATTCTACTCTACATGTGTAAACTGTGGGTATGGGGGTATGATATCTACTATGTATATTTCCACACTTATGGAGATGCACATCCATACATACAAACACAGTACATATTTGCGAAACACACACACACACACACACACACACACAGACATGCACACACAAGGAGACAGAGGTATACACGTGCGCGCGCGCGCATGCATAAAAACACACAAACATGGACATGCAAACACATGAATATGCAGAATACACACATACAAATGTACACACATAGATAGATACATATGCACACACACACACACACATACATGCATACATAGGTACATGCATGTATAGGCACACGCACGCACTCTGATTCACACACATGCGCACAAACAAGCAATAAGGAACGCAGTGTGAGTAACGGACAGAGTCAACGACTATTGAAAAGGTTGCAAGACGCAACGTAAATTTTAGAAAAATAAAAAAGAAATAAGTGGAAATTTTACGGGTAAGTGTGTTAAATCATAAGGCACCAAAAGAGAATGACTCTGCCCAGACACAACATTATATATAAAAGAAGAAATTCTAGGCTTTAAAAGCTGTATTGGGTTCGATTCATCCGACTAAAATTTCTTCAAGGTCGTATTCCAGCGTAGCCGTAGTCGAAAGAAAAGATACAAGATATATGTGTTTGTATAAGTGCATGTGTGTGTGTGTATGGGTATGAGCGTGTATCTGTGTGTATGAGCATGTGCGTGTGTGTGTGTGTGTGTATGTGTTTGTATGTGCGTGTGTGTATGAGCATCTGTGTGTAAATGTGTGTGTATGAGTATGTGCGTGTATCTGTGTGTATGAGCATGTGCGTGTGTGTGTGTGTGTGTGTGTGTGTGTTTGTATGTGCGTGTGTGTATGAGCATGTGTGTGTAAATGTGTGTGTATGAGTATGTGCGTGTATCTGTGTGTATGAGCATGTGCGTGTGTGTGTGTGTGTGTGTGTGTGTGTGTGTTTGTATGTGTGTGTGTGTATGAGCATGTGTGTGTAAATGTGTGTGTATGAGTATGTGCGTGGGTGTGGGAGTATGTGTGTGTATGAGCGTATGCGTGTGTATGTGCGTGTGTGTACGAGTATGTGCGTGAGTGTGTATGTGTGTATGCGTGTGTACGAGTAAGTGTATGAGTAGGTGTGTGTGTGTGTGTGCATGTGTGTGTATGTTCGTGTGTGTATGAGTATGTGCGTGTGTGTGTGTGTATGTATGTGTTTGAGTACGTGCGTATGTATGTGTATGTGTGTATATGTGTGTGTATGAGTATGTGTATGAGTGTGTGTGTGTGTGTGTGTGTGTGTGTGTGTGTGTGTGTGTGTGTGTGTGTGCATATACATATATACATTGATGAGATATATGTGTATATATACATATAGTTATGTCTGTATGCATCTACATATGCATACACAAAGAAGCAACGTGTGCAAACTGGTTTTCTTCTAAAAAGCTTTCTCTGCGTGTTAAGGTATACATTTACCTATCTATGTATCGACACAGAGAGAGAGAGAGAGAGAGAGAGAGAGAGAGAGAGAGAGAGAGAGAGAGAGAGAGAGACAGACAGAGAGACAGAGAGAGAGAGAGAGCGAAAGAGAGAGAATGCAAGAAGTCAGGGGGAGTGAGAAGCAGAGAAAGTTAGATGGACAAACATAGAAACAGAGAAACAGAAAAACAGAAAGTATGTTCATGATTCAGAAAGAGGCTAATGTCTACAATGTCAATATGAAAGATACCGATTTACAATGTGTTAGAAAGCAAAAGATTATGTGCCTAAGGTAGGAAGAAGAGCAGATGTAGAGATACAGAGAGAAAGAAGAGAGAGTGACTGAGTAGGAAAGAGACATAGTAAGAGGAAAAGAAATGAAGACGGAATGTAAGGGTATGTTAGTATGCACGTATGTATGTCCTTATGCATGAACGTGTTCATGTGTGCTTGCTTGTGTTGATGCGTGTGTTAGTGCGAAATATCTATAACTCTCATACTATTGATAAATTATATTGTTACTAGCAATCGAAGATTATCTGTAAGAGAAACGTGTTCTATGTTTTTGATATAGTAATTTACTGGACGTCTTACGACTTTGAATTTGAAATTGCCACAAAGATTCGCCAATAAATTCTTGCAGGCAGGATATTTGTAGATCGTATCTATATAGTCTCTCTTTATATTCCTTTTGTATAGACAGTCTATTATATTTTATATTGATTTCTTTTACATTTATATCATCTTTATCAAAATCTATTCTTGACTTTTTGTTCATACACACCTCCACTAATATATACGTATGTGTGTGCCCGCGTATATATGTATACATACAAATCTATATGCGTGTATATATATATGCGTATGTATGTGGGTCTGCATGTTCGTATGCAATAAGTACATATTCTGTATGCGCAAATGGAATATGTACATATTTACATACATACATACATACATACATACATACAAAGCAAAAATTACAAATCTGCACATATACATACATACAAACAAAAATATCTTATTGTTGATGTTGAAATTTCAATGAAGGAGACTTGAATCTAGGTTAGAAACCGGCTCTTTCTCTATTGGCAAGAAATCTTGAAATAAAACTGAACAATGACATGTATACAATGATTGCGTGCATGTTTGTATTCCATATACACATATTGTATTTCATATACACGCAGGCGTAGGAGTGGCTGTGTAGTAAGTAGCTTGCTTACGAACCACATGGTTCCGGGTTCAGTTCCACTGCGTGGCACTTTGGGCAAGTGTCTTCTACTATAGCCTCGGGCCGACCAAAGCCTTGTGAGTGGATTTGGTAGACGGAAACTGAAAGAAGCCCGTCGTATATATGTATATATGTATGTGTGTGTGTATATATGTTTGTGTGTCTGTGTTTGTCCCCCCACCCAACATCGCTTGACAACCGATGCTGGTGTGTTTAATTCCCCCTTAAATAGCGGTTCGGCAAAAGAGACCGATAGAATAAGTACTGGGCTTACAAGGAATAAGTCCTGGGGTCGATTTGCTCGACTAAAGGCGGTGCTCCAGCATGACCACAGTCAAATGACTGAAACAAGTTAAAAAAGTTAAAAAGAGTTTTAAAAAAAGAGTTTACATACATGTATACATAGACATATGCATATATGTGCGTGCGAGCGTGCGTGCGTGCGTGCGTGCCGCGTGCGTGCGTGCGTGCGTGCGAGCGTGCGTGCGTGCGAGCGTGCGTGCGTGCGAGCGTGCGTGCGTGCGAGCGAGCGTGCGTGCGTGCGAGCGAGCGTGCTTATATATTTATATACATAAACATGGTGATGAAATGGCAGAATCATTAATGCATCAGAGAAACTGCATTGAATTTTGTATTTGGGGGCCATAAAATAAACTAACAAACCAGAGAGTTGGTTTCGAGAGTTGAACAAAATGTTTGTGCTATTATTTTTACACTCAAAATTCTGAATTCCGTGCGGCGACATTGATACTACCCTTCCCTTTCCTTGAAAAATATTTGTGATGCAGAGAAAATGTTTTTCTATATAAACCAATTCTGGTCTTGCATAAAAAAAAATACATTGCCTAAGCTGCATGCTGAAGAGAAGAGTAAAATTTAAACATACAATGTAGTAAACATTCAAATATGGTCACTATCTTTCCAAATCCTGCTGCATTTCACACGGAATTTTTGGTCCTCCAAAGACGTCTTGGTGTATAAGTCGACCTACTTTTTTGTTTTGCTCTAAATTTTGGTCTAAAAAAACGTAACTTGTCTGCCGGAAAATACAATACATATTGGAAATGAATTAAACAATATTTCATTTCTTTAGGAAAATCAAATATAAAGAAACTAAGAGACTTACCTTAATTATTTCTAATTTGTCATTTTCACCATTATTAGTATGCTATTCTGTACACTATCAGAACTTTATATTTGTCTATCTGTCTCTCCCTCACCATCTCTGTCTCTCTCTCTGTCTCTCTCTCTCTCTCTCTCTCTCTCTCTCTCTGTCTCTCTCTCTCTCTCTCTTTCTCTCTCTTTCTCTCGCTCTCTCTCTCTCTCTATCTATCTATCTATCTCGTCTAGTATATCTACATATTTATACATGAATACATATATTCATATATATACACACATTTTTTTATTAGTTTCAGTTCCAGTGATGTGGCCATGTTGGAACACCGCCAGCTGGTGTTGCGACACCTTCATTAATCTTTCTTTAATAATTGGCGTTTAGTGAATGAGGGGTTTAGATACTACTTCCCTCATTCTCACTTCCTATCGTGAAGTTGGCTCAGCTGGCATTCTTGGCAGGAGAAGAACAAGTTTAGTTTTGAAGACGTCTACATCTACGACATATAGGTCCCTCATCTCCTTCGGGAGGATATTCAAGAGCTGTGCGCCTTTGAACCCAAAGCTATTGCAAGATCTAGTTCTGTATTTTGACAGCACTGTACATATATATACATATATGTATTTACTATTCTTAAACAATATTATTGACAGTGACTTCAAAGTTTCGACCACTTAGGCCATCTTCGGACTAGTATTGAATCTAGTATTGGCTTTATATAGCCTCTGTTGAGTTAAAATATTCTTTGGGCATATGAGTGTGACTGAAGTGGTAGTTGGGCTTTAAGGCGAGGTGGTATGGAGAGGCGTTTTGGAGAATTTTTTATAGATTAGTTTTGTGGTTATCTTATGGCTTAGAATTTGTTCATGTATGTAGAAATTTGTAAGCGTATGTGAATAATTAGGTGTGTCGCTTTCGGTATGTAGGTATAGGATGTGTTGCTAGTTTTAGTTATTTTGGGTTTCATTGGATTTAATGCTTTGTTTTGACAATGTAAAGGTCAAAGGTTCAAAGTTTAGCCCAGTATTTAAAACTTGGCAACTTTTTTAAATGGATCTTTTTTTTTTTTTTGGTGGGGGTCATAAAAGAATGTAAGTAGGTGGTACGCATGAGCTGGTCAACATCTTTACTTCTTGTTGTTATTTACAGTATTTCCAGTTTCCATTTGGAAGGTGGAAGCTATCAGTCAGGCACGTCATGATACTGGTAGCATAGAAATTAGATTATCTTGTGCTTTGATGTTCACAAGAGTATGTAGGTAGGTGTAAAGGTTGTTGGTCTGTATGTTCTTCTCTAGGTGTTCATTGCTCTATAAGAAATTTGATTAGTATGTAGAAATTTTAACCCTTGTGTTTTATGGAGGTAGTGTTTGTGGGCTATGTGTTTATAAATATTTCAATAGTATCCCTGTTTAAGAATAATAAATTTGTACTCTACAAAAGTATAGAATAACCTATCAGATTAATATAAAATTGTTTTCATTATAACTGACCATAAAAGAACACACACACATATATATATATATATATATATATATATATATATATATATATATATACACGCATACATACATATACATATATAGGCTTTGGACGACAGTAACTGAGCCGAAACTGCGAAGTTATTGACAACATTTCTCGTTAAAGTAAGTGTGATGCCCTACTTAAATGTAATGAGTGTTGCTTCAGTTCATGCTTGACGTTATCTGTTTATATATGAAGCAGACACGTACGCACATACACACATTCAGATACACACATATATGTATGTATGTATGTGTGTATGTATGTGTGTATGTATGTATGCATGTATGTATGTATTATGTAGTTATGTATGTATGTATGCATGCATAGATAAGTATATATATATATATATATATATATATATATATATATATATATATATATGTCCTCGTCTGTTGTTATTATTTGTATATTCTCCCATATATATATATATATATATATATATCGTGTATGTATATATGTGTGTGTGTGTGTGTGTGTGAGAGAGAGAGAGAGAGAGAGAGAGAGAGAGAGAGAGAGACCCATTAAACTGAGCAACTACAAGTTATTTTACATTTTACATTTATTTGTCTAGAACCTGGGCTATTTCTCGTATTACAGTATTTTTTATGTAGTTTTGCTGGCCATAACTTTTGATACATTAGCAAGCAATTATTCTCACCAGTATATTCTGCCATACATTATGTCAACGTCTTATTGGCTATTTTACGGTTAATTATTTACTAGTGCGAGAACAACATAGAAAAAGATGTCTACATAAAGCATAAAGACAAGTATTTCTATGTGAATACGCACACAAACACAGACATAGATACATATCTATGCGTGTGTATATGTGTGTATGTGTGTATGTGTTTGTATATACACATATACACTTAAATTTAAATATATATATACATTTAGATTTGAATAGAAATATAAATGTATATATGTATCTATATATTCATATGTATGTATATATATATATATATATATATATATATATGTATGTATGTATGTATGTATGTATGTATGTATATGTATATGATATGTATATGGATTTATACATGAATATATACAAAAATGTGTGTGTGTGTGTGTGTGTGTGTGAGTGCGTGCGCGTGTGTGTAGTGAAAGAGAGAGACAGATGACAGGATGAAGATGATAATGTCGCCTTGCGT
This sequence comes from Octopus bimaculoides, assembly GCF_046866305.1. Classification (NCBI taxonomy): domain Eukaryota; kingdom Metazoa; phylum Mollusca; class Cephalopoda; order Octopoda; family Octopodidae; genus Octopus; species Octopus bimaculoides. Next base: position 27,214,243 of record NC_142930.1, on the reverse strand, counting down.
CAGAGACGACGTACGTGTGTTCAGTTTTTGCTAAATGACCTGCAAAAGTGATTTCTTTACAATTATCAAATGTATGTGCTGTACTTTAGCTCACTCCCTCCATCTGATCGACATCGCCTGGAAAGGTGCACGGTATACCACATGTCAGGTGTCGAAGTGATCGCAGAGTGACATAAATTAAATATTTTTGCTGAAGACAATAACGCTTCACTACCTGGTACAAGAATTGAAACCGCGATTGTGAGGGCAACACCCTAACCACTAAGCCCTCATGATATATATATATACATATATAAAGGTAATGAATGGTATTGGAATCAACCAAACCCTAAATATACAGGCAATACCGAGTAAGTGCTGTATACCGACTAGTTTTGCTCCTGTCGTGGTAGCAACATGAGTGGGGAATATAACATGGGTCGTGTACTAGCGTGTGTATGTATAAAGAAAGAAAAAGATAAAGAGACCAATGGCAAAGTTAGAATTATATTTTATGTATAAAGTCTTACAGCTGTTTCAGGGAAAATCCAATGTATCCCTTCATCGGAGACGGTAATAGTAGAAGAATGGATTATTACATCTATAAGAGGAGATTTGTAGTAAGAAGTGAGAGCGATAACTTTGCCATTGGTCTCTTTATCTTTTTCTTTCTTTATACATATATACATATATATATATATATATATATATATATATATATATATATATATATATAAGAAATTAAAAAAGGAAAATACACACACTTTACATAGTTTTAATATATTTTTTAATATATCGACCGGTTTCGCTTTCGCTATACATGATATTAAGGTTTACTTATTTTAATATGTATTTTCTTAAGAAGAAATTTGTGTGTGATGATATTCATTCGTAAATATCATCACACACAACATGGACAAAAATTTCTTCTTAAGAAAATACATATTCAAATAAGTAAACCTTAATATCATGAATAGCAAAAGCGAAACCGGTCGATGTATTAAAAATTGTATTAAAACTATGTAAAGTGTGTGTATTTTCCTTTTTTAACTTATTATATTACAACTCACCACTTGGGGATAATCTTTTCTGTTACTACTATATGTGTGTGCGTGTGTGTGTGTGTGTGTGTGTGTGTGTGTGTGTGTGTGTGTGTGTATGTGTGTGTACGTGTGTGTGTGTGTGTGTGTGTGTGTGTGTGTGTGTGTGTGTGTGTGTGTGTGTGTGTGTGTGTGTGTGTGTGTGCAGTGAGAATTTACAAAAACGAAAAAAACAAAAGACGAAGACGGGTGTGTAAACAATAAACAGATGTATTAGTTTAATGCTCGGGAAGGGAGAAAGTCTTTTACGTTTCGAGCTTACACTTTTCGACGGAAAGGAACACAGAAATAAACAAGGAGAGAAAATAAAAAAGGTTTAGTGGCCTGCGATCTATCATGAGATATGATATATGATGTGATATTATATATATGTATGTACGTTTGTAACTATGTATGCACGTATGTATGTATGTATGTATGTATGTATGTATGTATGCATGTATGAATGAATGTATGTATGTATGAATATATGTATATATGTATGTATGTATGTAATGTATGCATGCATGCATGCATGCATGCATGCATATATGTATGTATGCATGTATATATGTATGTTTTGTTGGCACTCCGTCGCTTACGGCGTCGAGGGTTCCAGTTGATCAGACCAACGGAACAGCCTGCTCGTGAAATTAACGTGCAAGTGGCTGAGCACTCCACAGACACGTGTACCCTTAACGTACTTCTCGGGGATATTCAGCGTGACACAGTATGACAAGGCTGACCCTTTGAATTACACGCACAACAGAAACAGGAAGTAAGAGTGAGAGAAAGTTGTGGTGAAAGAGTGCAGCAGGGTTCACCACCATCCCCTGCCGGAGCCTCGTGGGGCTTTAGGTGTTTTCGCTCAATAAACACTCACAACGCCCGGTCTGAGAATCGAAACCGCGATCCTATGACCGCGAGTCCGCTGCCCTAACCATTGGGCCATTGCACCTCCATGTGTATGTATGTATGTATGTATGCGCCGACAATTTGGCTCCATAAAAATGTGTCTTATTGCTAGTTCAGAGAAACCTAAGCTACTGTGTCTCCTTCGGCAACGGATGTGCAAAGGGAATCGTTCTACTGCTCCTATACACCTCAGCACAGAGTCCAGTACTGTACAGAACAGAAATATCAAGATCATAAATAATTTTAGTTTGCATTGCTAATAAATATTCTAGAGTATTCAAACTTTCAAAATCAATATCATAACAAGAATTTGAAAATTAACTTATGGAAAATGGAAAGGTGTTAATAACGTTATTTTTTGGATAACTGTTTTTATGTTATACTGTTAGCACAAGTCTTTCATATGTGAGTGTGTGTCGAGAGAGAGAGAGAGAGAGAGAGAGAGAGAGAGAGAGAAAGAGAACGAGAGAGAGAAAGAAAGGGAGAGAAGTGGGACATTTACTATGAAGAAGAATTTAAAATAAAATCAAAATATATATTTTAAAACAAGTATTAATTATACCTACACACACATACACAGATAGATAAATAAACAGACAGACATGCAGTTAGATAGATAGATGGATAGATAGATAGATAGATAGATAGATAGATAGATAGATAGATAGATAGATAGATTGATAGATAGATAGATTGATAGATAGATAGATTACGCCAGAAATCATAACGATATGATCACAGTTAGACACCAGTCAAAGACGAAGGCAGACACGCAGCTAAGTAACAACTACCATGAATATTACCCTCCCACCCATCACATATGTTCTGATATACAGCAAGGCAAACATGAGCATTCGCAATTAGTTACTTGTCTTTGTTATGACTGTAATATAAGCAGATCACCTGGTTTAGGTCTAAATGCAGAACCAAAGCAAATTAGTTTTATTGGAGTAGGGCAGTCTTAACCACATTATAAGCCCACACCTCGGGAAAATCGATACAGTGGGACCTAGAATATAAATTTATTAACAAGTCCTAGCATACATAGATAAATATTAGATGCTTAGTGAAACCTCCAAAACAAAAACAAAAACTAAAAACAGTGACAAATGACTAAAAGAAAAAAGTAATGAATAAAGTGAAAAGCTTAATGTGTGCGTGTGTGTGTGTGTATTTGTGTGCAAATATATAAAGAATGGTGGTCAGAATTTTGAATGAAACAGACTTTTGGAAGTGGTTGACCGGTATGTATTTGTGTGTGTGTGTGTGCGCGCACGCGCGTGTTGTGCGTGTGTTTGTCTGTGTGTGTGTGCATGGGTATGCTTGTATGCATATGATTGCGTGCGTTGCCGTTTTGAATTCCTTTCTGCGAACTTAAATTGACACCTGGCTATTAAGGACACACACACACACACATAATTTCTATTAAATACACTCTCTTTCTTGAGCATAAAAAATCCACTTCCCGGGTGACAATAACTTATATGTCAGATTGTTGCACAACTCCTAGCCGTTTTGATGAGGGAAATCGAAAAGATTTGAAATGATTTCATCAGCAATTACTTGTACCAATGAGCAGACTTTCGATAACAACACGTTGACCTCATAAGTGTCACGTGGTGGAAATAAACACAATTACCAGACTTTCATTTATAAGACCATTTATTATTTCGTTTTTCTGGGGTTTTTTCTTTGCATTTCAATTAGAACATTTGTACACCCAATTGCGTACAAGCGCATATGTAAAATAGTGTCCTTTATTTTTTAATCATTTTCTGCTGATATCACAATAAGTGGTATATCAAAAAATAAAAATATTTAGGGGGGAAGGGCATCTGTGACTCCAAGGGTCAAAAGGAGGCGTTTGGCCAAAAATGGGTTGAGAACCTTTGGTCTGAAGCGCATGTCTCCTTAATTCAAGATAGCACAATGTGAGCTCAGAGCATCTACCTGCTATTTCAAACACGGTATTTATGAGAAAGCAAGCCAAGCGAAACCCACTGCAGGTCAAATATGATCGCGCTATAATATAATGATTCATTCGAGCCACTCTAATTTATATTTATGGGGAGATTTATTGCAACACTGATAAACCATTTCTTACACCAATTATATCAATTATGATCGCTCTTATAAATTGTATTTAATCACTGAAGTACAGCAGAGTAAATAGGATTGCTTAATGGTGATTAGGTTGTTGAATCAAACGTGTTTCACAATGCTAGTAGTAGTAGTAGTAGTAGTAGTAGTAGTAGTAGTAGTAGTAGTAGTAGTAGTAGTAGTAGTAGTAGAGGCGGCGGAGGCGGAGGCGGCGGAGGCGGCTGAGGCGGAGGCGGCGGAGGCGGAGGCGGAGGCGGCGGCGGAGGCGGAGGCGGAGGCGGAGGCGGAGGCGGAGGCGGCGGCGGAGGCGGCGGCGGAGGCGGCGGCGGAGGCGGCGGCGGAGGCGGCGGCGGAGGCGGCGGAGGGGGCGGAGGCGGCGGAGGCGGCGGAGGCGGCGGAGGCGGAGGCGGCGGAGGCGGCGGAGGCGGAGGCGGAGGCGGCGGAGGCGGCGGAGGCGGCGGAGGCGGCGGAGGCGGCGGAGGCGGAGGCGGCGGAGGCGGCGGAGGCGGCGAAGGCGGCGGAGGCGGCGGAGGCGGCGGAGGCGGCGAAGGCGGCGGAGGCGGCGGAGGCGGCGGAGGCGGCGGCGGCGGAGGCGGCGGCGGCGGAGGCGGCGGCGGAGGCGGCGGCGGAGGCGGCGGCGGAGGCGGCGGCGGAGGCGGCGGCGGAGGCGGCGGCGGAGGCGGCGGCGGAGGCGGCGGAGGCGGCGGCGGAGGCGGCGGAGGCGGCGGCGGAGGCGGCGGCGGCGGAGGCGGCGGAGGCGGCGGAGGCGGAGGCGGCGGCGGAGGCGGCGGCGGAGGCGGCGGCGGAGGCGGCGGCGGAGGCGGCGGCGGAGGCGGCGGAGGAGGAGGAGGCGGAGGCGGCGGCGGAGGCGGCGGCGGAGGCGGCGGCGGAGGCGGCGGAGGAGGAGGCGGCGGAGGCGGCGGCGGAGGCGGCGGAGGAGGAGGCGGCGGAGGAGGAGGCGGCGGAGGAGGAGGCGGCGGAGGCGGCGGCGGCGGCGGAGGCGGCGGCGGAGGCGGAGGCGGCGGCGGCGGAGGCGGCGGCGGAGGCGGCGGTGGCGGCGGAGGCGGCGGCGGAGGCGGAGGCGGCGGCGGCGGAGGCGGCGGCGGCGGCGGCGGAGGCGGCGGAGGCGGAGGCGGCGGAGGCGGCGGAGGCGGAGGCGGCGGAGGCGGCGGAGGAGCAGACGGCGACAGCGTAAGCGGCGGCAGCGGCGGTAGTGGCGGCAGCGGAGGTAACGGCGTCAGCGGCGGTAACGGCGGCGGCGGCAGTGGCGGCAGCGGCGGCAGCGGCGGTAGCGGCGGCAGCGGCGGCAGCGGCGGTAGCGGCAGCGGCGGCAGCGGCGGTAGCGGCGGCAGCGGCGGCGGCGGCGGCAGCGGCGGCGGCGGCGGCAGCGGCGGCGGCGGCGGTGGTTGTAGTAGTAGTAGTTGTTGTTGTTGTGTTGATACTGTTGCTGTTTTTGCGCTTACCACAACCATACCACCCTTCTATAGTATTGGCCATCTCATCAGATTTTTCGATATAAGTCAATGAGTCTGCGATTACATTAGCCAATATGACCCTGTTTTAAAAACAGAACGGCCGACATGATGAAGATTTAGCCACTAAATCTAACAGATCAAGTGATAATATATAGGCTCCGTTGTTGTTTAACATGTCATTAATTTTTAAGGTATAGATTCCGTGAATCCATCAATTCAACAAGTAATGTTTCTACACATATTTCCAACAAAGTATTAATTCATACTAGACCGAGAAAGATAGTTAGTTGGCACTCCGTCGCTTACGACGTCGAGGGTTCCAGTTGATCCGATCAACGGAACAGCCTGCTCGTGAAATTAACGTGCAAGTGGCTGAGCACTCCACAGACACGTGTACTCTTAACGTTGTTCTCGGCGATATTCAGCGTGACACAGTATGACAAGGCTGACCCTTTGAATTACACGCACAACAGAAACAGGAAGTAAGAGTGAGAGAAAGTTGTGGTGAAAGAGTACAGCAGGGTTCGCCACCATCCCCTGCCGGAGCCTCGTGGAGCTTTAGGTATTTTCGCTCAATAAACACTCACAACGCCCGGTCTGGGAATCGAAACCGCGATCCTATGACCGCGAGTCAGCTGCCCTAACCACTGGGCCATTGCGCCTCCACAGACCGAGAAAGAAAATCTCCCTCAAATCACATTTTACCATCTTAAAATTTACCATCTGAAAATAAATGTTTCATTGAATAATATAGTCCAGATTGTAAGTTATGGCTTGATTGCTTTTAAATATGCGTCCACTTCATTAGGGTTTTTCTGAGGCTAAAGAGCAAAATAACAGTGCTGAACACTTATTCATTTTCATAAAACGAACAATCTATATATATATAAAATTGAGAATGTCTGTGTGTGTGTGTGTGTGTGTGTGTGTGTGTGTGTGAATCCCTAAAACTCCAGAACTACACAACCAATTTCATTCAAATTTTACACATGCCTTACTTAGGGTCCCGGTTGTGGTTTGGTCAAAAAAATTTTAACTTCTTGCATACTTCCAGCCCACAGCAACATCATATCTCCTCCACTATTTAAGTATTACGTGTCAAAAGTGAAGCAAAAACACTTATGTCATTCGAACCGGAATCATTGTTATTATTAAATTTATGCATTTCTAATCAATTTGGAGATATTTGCTATCGAGTTGCAGATTTTTAACAATGCATTTGGTGATTATTTGCTTTATTTCTCGGGCAAAATTTACAACTTAGAATAAAAGAATAAAATTATTATTTCATTCTTTGAAATCTCCAATTTCCAAGGATGCAGAAAATCCGTATTTGGATATGCGGACAGTATCACCATAATAGCGTCGGACAGCAAACACATTACGTTGTAGTATATAGCAGTGAATCAATCTCGTTTTTTGTTTAATTGATTTCGTTCTTCGGAACAAGTAACAAACTTAATTGAGTCCACAACCACATCATATGCTGAGCACAGCTAGGAGAAGTCGATGGATCTGAAACTCGGCACTTGAAGAAGAAGGTCCATATCTGTTCAATAATCCTTTCTACTATAGGCACAAAGCCTGAAATTTGGGGGAGGGGGCAGTCGATTACATTGACCCCAGTTACTCAACCGGTACTTAATTTATCGACTCTCGAAAGGATGAAAGGCAAAGTCGACCTCGGCGGAATTTGAACTCAGAAAGTAACGGCCGACGAAATACCGCTAAACATTTCGCCCGGCGTGCTAACGATTCTGCCAGCTCGCCACCTTCATATCTGTTCAATAATGTCGTTGGACGTTGGACAGACACGCCGGTTAAATTGATTGGGATCTCCTTTGATTCAAACTACCAAATGTACAAGAACTGCGAAGATGTGACGAACAGAGTGACTAGAATCTCCCAGATATGGGTCGAGAGGAAACTCTCCCTGAAGTGTCGGATGGAGATGGTGTATGCCTACGTCACATCAATCATCTACTATCCCGTGACTGCCATGCCTTGTCTCGCTTCGTAGCTGATTGGCATGCAGCGCTACTCTTCCGCTTTCTGTGTAAGGGATGCATTCTAGTGGTCAGAGGGTCCATTTGTGGCTGATGATGCGCAGGTATGCGCTAACGTAACAACATTTCCAGCGTTTCCCTGAGCAGATGTGATCGTCGTTTGTTAGTTGCGCTTTCCCGCAGTTCATTTCTTTCACAGAGCTGCTGTCCAGCATCAAGATTTAAACGAGCTAGGGAACCTGACATCTTGAGTATCACCAGGTGTTCGTGGCTCTCCGCCAGTCGGGCAGTGCCATCGATGAATCATTTGCCATGGCACTATTTAGAAGTTTACTGGTGGATAAGATCGATGCGGTCCCAAAAGAAAGTCTGGATATCAATAAAAATCAACTGGCTAATTTATTCCAGAGGATTTTCAGAATGGTACTTATAGATAACTTCCTGAAATCTGTAGTGCTACCGGGATGGGTTGGAGTGGGGGTATTGCCGGTACAGAATAAACCTTGCAGGGTAGTAGTGCCGTCAGCTGCGCCTGCCCGAGACGCAAACAGAACAAGGAAATCGTCCTACACGTGCGTGTACAATACCCGAATATCGCTGAGTTGTGAGGTTTTGTTTATGTTGAACAGCTGCTATTACGTGTATGATGGATCCGGCCGTCGACCGGCTCTATCGCGAAGATCGCATCGCAGCTTTCCTTTGGTCGAGAAGGTCAAGCAGTATTTTCTCTATACTGGCTATGGCGAAAGAAGTTGTGTGGTTGACGAGCCTGAAAAGACTTGTAGGCAGACACTTTCCCCTTCGATTAGTTCTCATCGACTTTTTTAAATTTTAAATTTCATTTGAAAGTGGTAGTGATTGTTAAGAGGGACATTCTGCTTCCCAATAAATTTGTGGAAAAGTAGATAAATATGGCGAGGATGACCCGAGTGAATGACTACTTTAAGCTGACGCTTGTAGGCTGAGAACTACGGGGCAGGAAGGAGCATTGACACAGCACTCATAGCGAGTAGAGAGCGCTTAGGATCTGTGGGGTTCCTTGATACCTCTGGACTGCGTTTCCTCCGATTCGGAAATTAATTTTCGTGGCTAGAATTCTTTTGTTGTTATTCTATTTTGTTTACGTGGTTTTGTGTAAATCTTCCAATGCAAAGACTTTGCATTGTCCTAAATGTTTGGGGGGCGAGATTTGGGCTCTTATAGCCAATAAAGAGAGAATCATCATCATCATCATCATCATCATCATCATCATCATCATCATCATCATCATCATCATCATCATCATCATCATCATCATCATCATCATCATCATCATCATCATCATCATCATCATCATCATCATCATCATCATCATCATCATCATCATCATCATCATCATCATCATCATCATCATCATCATCATCATCATCATCATCATCATCATCATCATCATCATCATCATCATCATCATCATCATCATCATCATCATCATCATCATCCTCATCATCATCATCATCATCATCATCATCATCATCATCATCATCATCACCATCATCATTAAAGTGGTGAGCTGGCAGAATCGTTAGCACGCCGGGCGAAATGCTTTGCGGCATTTCGTTCGTCTTTACGTTCTGAGTTCAAATTCCGCTAAGGTCGACTTTGCCTTTCACCCTTTCGGGATCTATAAATTAAGTACCAGTGAAACACTGGGGTCGATGTAATCGACTAATCCCCTTCCTCACCCCAAATTTCAGACCTTGTGTCTATAGTAGAAAGAATTATTATCGTTGTTGTTCGTCTATCGACACGTGTTGCACGTCCCTCCCGTAAGTTTGTTGTTATTTATGCTGATACACATTGTCATTCATTGTACATTTGTTATCGTTACATAGATAAATTAACCAGGAATTTAGGGTAGCAGACGAGGACTGTTCGTTTTCTAAACAGAACTGTTAGCTAGCCACTAAAAAGAACAGCTACATAGCAATGGTCTGTGACAGCAACAGTAGCAGTAACAACAACAACAACAATACAGCACGAAAAGTATGAAGGTATTTTTCCTTTGCTTTTACCATCACCTTTACCGTCGCAGAACAACAAAATAAATCAATAACAAAATAACATAAATCAATAACAAAATCAATAACATCAGCGAGAACACTACCACCTCCGCCACAACGACCAGTGGTACCAAACCGCCACGTTTGTATCCACTCAGTCCCCAATAAGCGTGGTAGGAGGTGGTGGCAGCGGAGCCAGCAGTAACAACGACTATAGCAACAGCAACAACAAAATAAACGGAAACCTATGTGTGACCCCTCCCGACACAACGGAGAAAGAAACCTCAGTATCAACTGTTTCCTTCGCGAGGGCAACCGAAAATACAGAAACAATTGCAATAAGCAGAAACGATTTAAGAGAGGCTAAGCAGATGCTAAAAAGGAGGGAGCTCATAGAATCACCCTCACACCTCCACCTGACGTGCCGGAAAACGCGTGACGCTGTACAGTGATATACCGTACAATTGGAGTGAAGTCACACCTGGTGGAGCAGTATTTCGTCCAACTTTACGTTTTAAGTTCAAATGTCGCCGAAGTCGATTCGGAGTCGATAAATTAAATACCAGTGAACTACTGGGTCCATGTAGTCGACTAGTCCCCTTCCCCACCCCTCAACCAAAATTCCAGGCCTTGTGCCTTTAGTAGAAAGGATTATCATTATTATTGCTACGTCGGCAAGCTGCAAGAATCATTAGCACGTCGAACAAACTGCTTTGTGATATTTGCTTGGTAAAAATCCCAACGAGTTCAATTTTTAGGGTCAATAAAATAAAGTACCACTCAAGCACTAGAGTCTGGGTCGATGTAATCGGTTTTCCCCTTCTGTGCCAACATTAGAAAGAATTATTATTTTTCTGAAACGCGAGTGGAGGTGTGCGCACACTTCCACTCAATATTATTTGATTTTAGACACTAATCAACTTCACTTAAAAGTTAAAATATAAATGTATAAAGTATATAACAATCTCTTATGTATTTTGTATAAATTCATATAGAACAAAGTACCTACAGAAACTTCGTAAATGTGATATAAATAGTTGTATATTTTAACAAACACAAATGCAAGTCCAAGTTCTATTGTAAACGTGGGATGAGTTATTCATAGATGAGTTATTTCCCTTAGAATGAAGCCCATGTCACAAAGGACTAGATTTAGAATGCAAGGGAGAGAAGTCATATTAAACGTTTACTATGTTTAGAAACAGTAAATATCTCGAATTACTTCTGATAGTTGAATGTAAAAGAAATTTACCAAAGTAGATAAATTTCACTTTCAGGTATTTTGTCGGATTAATATTTTCTGACAGTGAATGGAAAAACTCGCTACATCTAAATAAGTATTTTAATTTAATTAGGCACAAAATTTATTTCAGCACCGTAGAACTCTTCACAAAAGAAGTTAGAGAAACATAAAACACGTGTTTATATTCATGGCTGCACATTGCCTTTTAGATAAACTTATCAAATTATTAATTGAACGCTCATTCATTGTAAAACCGAGTAATTTCTTGAAAAGACAGCATACACACAATGTTTACAGCTATGGACCGCCCGGCGCATTACTTCGACATAACATTTTACAAGAATGGCGAAGGTACGTCCTCTACAACAATGAGGAGACTTTCTGGGTGGAAAATTCAAAATCCATTACTGCGGGAACTCCATCAGATACTAGTATAGGGGTGGAACATTACAATTCATCTATACTGCATCACTGTCCCGAAAACTATCTTGTCATTGCTAAACAGTTAAACAAAAAATTGTCGTTTTCTGTAGCCCACACATCTGTTTGTTTTGATCTGCAGCGAACATCGGGTGAGAACCGGTCTTTTTTAGAATCGTCCGAAAATACAGAGCTGACTGTTACACATTTCTGTCCATCCACAACCATCGTCTCCTCCTTTAGTGACTGTCATAGACGTAGACTGAAATGGTGGCGTCAGTATGCACGTTTCCCTTCCAATTTTATTTTGTCAGATCCACAGCAGTTAAATGTCAATAATGAAACTTTCCAGCTGTTTAAAGTTCAATTCCATTTTCCTTGGGGTTGGGACACCATTGAAACAATTATAAACTGGCGTGATTATCCTCTCCAAGGTATAAAAGATGTGCTTTTGTCGGATATATCTGCTCAAAGTAAAATTCGACGTTCTGTTTCCTTACCATGTGTTATTGAATCTACAGCTATTCTAGAGAGAGCATTCTTGGCCTTCCTTCTCGATTCTTTTCAGGAGAGTATTCACACTAATAGTAAGAGTAAGACTCGTTCTGAGTCCAAAACCAGAAGCATACTGAAACTTCACAGAAGACTTGTGCCTTATAAAATCGGTATCAGCGTAAGTGGGAGTAAGGCTTCCTATTTACGAAAGATGGCGTTACGTATTATAAAAGACATTGAAAACCTGGAACTGCAAGTATTTCATCGTTTAGACACTACTAATTCTCTTGAGAAGCAGTATGTGATGTTTGATGAATTAGGTGTACTATTAACAATAGTTATTAATGACTCTACACTGGAAAGTGGAATTATTGGATTGCGAAGTCGTGATACATCTTTAAAAGAACCACTTCATGTTGCCACACTGAAAGATACAATTTTAAAGAATATTCAATAGCAAAAATAAGTTAATTAGTTTTTAAATACCTATATTTTTTCACATCTTGTGTTGTTTGGTTTGTTGCCTTTTGTTGACCAACTGCATCCCAGCTAATACTATCCTGTGTTTTTTTCTTTTCCCTCTCAGACAATATACAGGGGTGGACAAAAGTAGGTAGTTATACAATTGCTTGATGTGAGTGGAATGTTCTTATCATTTCTCTATAATAAAAAAAAAAAGAGAGCTTCCAATGAACTAGACATCTCCCACAGATCCTTTAATCAATTTACGAATTGCTTAGGTTTAAAAAAGGAATGGAGAAATGAAAAAAACATTCCACTCATATTAAGCAACTGTATACCTACTTTTTCCCACCCCTGTATTTAAAATGTCCTGTGTATCTCATGTTTTTAGTTGAGGGTCTCTCATTTACTTGTGATTTTACCATATGTGAGCTGAGACCTCCATTCTAACAGTTGAGAAAGTCTTACGTACCATACAGCCCTATCGGTTTTCTTGATATGTGAGCATAGCTGTAGTTTTGTTCAATCAATTTCGTGCAGAGATGACTGAGTGATACTACCATGAAAGGCATCAAGCAGGCAGAATCATTAGCATGCCGAGCAAAATGTCTAACAGCATTCCATCTGTCTTTATGTTCTGAGTTCAAATTCTGGCTAGGTTGACTTTGCTATTCATGTTTTCAGGGTTGTTGAAATAAGTACCAGTTGAGCACTGAGGTTGATGTAATCAACTGGCCTCCTACCTCCACAATTGCTGACCTTGTACCAAAATATGAAACCAATGTTAATTAGCCTGTTTCACTGCATCAGCATTAGTAATGAAGTGATTTTCTTCTAACAGCTTCAACCCATTTAAACTGAAGACAGCTGTAATATACCACAATAGTAGTAAATATAATGGTTAATGCAAAAATTTGAAGTAGCAATTATATTGCTAAACACTTTAATTGGACTACCACTATGCTTCATGACTGTGCAGATCAGTATCTATTCATAATGCAAGAAATGCTCAACTTGTATGTTTATTCATAATGCAAGAAATTTAATGAAAACATCAGAATGAAAAATTGCTGGATAGCATTATTCTCAAGTGTAGAAAAATAAAAAGAGTGAGAATGAATGTATTGTATTACAAAAGTTTAGCTGTCAAAATTGAAGGTTACATTATGTATGAGATTGCTTAATTTGGAATCCAACTGATAATGAAATCAACTGCTGTGAATATTAAGTTTCAAACATATATGATCCATACAAAGTTGGATAAATGGACCTGAAGGTTTAGTTAACTTGCATAATAATAGCAGAAATTCGCAAATGATATCAGACATTATCTTTCACTTTCTACTCGTTTCAGCCATTGGACTGTGGACATGCTGGGGCACCGATTTGAAGGGTTTAGTCAAACATATCAACCGCACTACTTATTTTTTTTTTCTTGCTCACTCAAAGATTTTTATAAAAATTGGACAAAAAAATGCAAAAGCTGCAGGAAAAATAACATCATTAAGGGAATTTCCATTCAAACGCCCAATTGAGCTCACAAAAATCAATGCCAACTAAGCATTATTGAGTTTTCGAAAAATTCCAGCCTTATTTGAACTTTAGAGCATGTGATCTACTTATGTGCCAAAAATCATTAAAATCAGTTGGACGGTGTGGGAGGAGATAGAGTAACCCCAAACACACACACAGACAGACACCATTACACATTAATGCATATAGATATACAAATATATCATCATCATTTAACGTCCACTTTCAGTACTGGCATGGGTTGGACGGTTTGACTGAGGGCTGGCACGCAAGAAGGCTGCACCGGGCTCCAATCTGATCTGACAAAGTTTCTACAGCTGGATGCCTTTCCTAATGCCAACCACTCTGAAAGTGTCGTGGGTGCTTTTTAAGCACTAGCAGCATGAGGGCCAGTCAGGCGCTACTGGCATCGACCACGCTTGGATGGTGCTTTTTACGTGCCACCAACATAGAAACCAGTCAGGTGGCACTGGCAACAACCACACTCAAATGGTGCTTTTTACGTGCCACCGGCACAGGACCAGTCGGGCTGTACTGGCATCAGCCACACACAAATGGTGCTTTTTATGTGCCAATCAGGCGGAACTGTCATCAGCCACAACATTGACTTCACTTGACTCAACAGATCTTCGCAAGTGCAGTTTATTGCTCAATGATTGAAGGGTACTCTTAAATGAGCCAGTTATGATCTCACTTGGCTTACCAAGTCTTCTCAAGCACAGCATATCTTCAAAGGTCTCGGTCACTTGTCATCACCTCCATGAGGCCCAATGTTTGAAGGTCGTGTTTCACCACCTAATCCCAGGTCTTCCTGGGTCTACCTCTTCCACAGGTTCCCTCTATTGCTAGGGTGTGACACTTTTTTATACAGCTGTCCTCATCCATACACAACACATGACCATACCAGTGCAGTCATCTCTCTTGCACACCACATCTGATGCTTCTTATGTCCAACTTTTCTCTCAGAGTGCTTACACTCTGTTGTGTATGCACACTGACATTACACATCTAGCAGAACATAGTAGCTTCATTCCTTGCAAGCTTACATGTCCTCAGCAGTCACAGCCCATGTTTCACTGCCATGTAGCATGGCCGTTCACTCACATGCGTCATACAGTCTACCTTTTACTCTTAGTGAGTATATATGACAAGTTTCTTTCAGTTTCCGGTCAGTCTGGGGTTATAATAAAAGACACTTGCCTAAGGTGCTACACAGAGAGACTGAAGCAAGAGCCATGTGGTCTAGAAGGAAATTTCCTACTACAAAGCCACACCTATGTCCTACATGAATTTGATACAGAAAAAGAGTAACAAAGCAACTGCTTGATCTCAAACTACATATATTGTTGGTCAGGTAACTGCCAAACTAATTGCTCTACAGAGAACAAACTTCACTTTCCTCAAACTGCCTTTTATCTTTCCATGTTCAATATATAAAGCATCGAAGGCGGCGAGCTGGCAGAAATGGTAGCACGCCGGGCGAAATGCTTAACGGTATTTCGTCTGCCACTGCGTTCTGAGTTCAAATTCCGCCTAGGTCGACTTTGCCTTTCATCCTTTCGGGGTCGATTAAATAAGTACCAGTTACGCACTGGGGTCGATATAATCGACTTAATCCGTTTGTCTGTCCGTGTTTGTCCCCTCTGTGTGTAGCCCCTTGTTGTTAGTAAAGAAATAGGTATTTCGTCTGTCTTTTTGTTCTGAGATCAAATTCCACCAAGGTCAACTTTGCCTTTCATCCTTTCGGGGTCGATAAATTAAGTACCAATTGCATACTGGGGTTGATCTAATCAACTGGCCCCCTCACCAAAAATTTAGGGTCTTGTGCCTAGAGTAGAAAAGAACATATAAAGCACCAGTTTAGTTGGTGAACTGGCTAAATCTTTCAAGCATTATATAGGATACTTTGAAGTATTTGTTCTGGTGGATCTTTTTCAATAGTAGTTCAAATCCAACTTTGGCTTTCTTGGGTAGTACACTTAATCTGTTGCCCCATTGAACACCACCACCTAATACAAGAAAACCTTCAGTTGAAATTCACTCTGTTGTAAGTGTCTGGGTCAAATCTCTCTCATTCAGAAGAATGTTTAATGTGTCCTTCCTTTTTTAAGGTGACGGAATGCTATAACATGAGATCCAATCAAAGCAGACAGTAGAACATGGTGCAGTCTTCTGACTTGCAAGCTCCTTTCAAACCATCCAACCCTACCAACATGAAAGGAGGACATTAAATGCTGATCTCATATATTTTCCCCATGTTTTTACAGTTCTGTATTTCAGAGGAGTTGTTGGATCAAGGTCTTCAAGTATTTGGATGTCTTGTCTTCTAATTCAATTCTAAATCAGGATAGGTTTAGTATTTTTTGCATACGTAACACTTACAACTAAATTGGTGTAATTCAGTTTGCAAAATGAAATACTCTGCGAGAAGTGAATTGTAATGAATCTAAACTTTTCCCAAAATGCATCTTATTGTTACTTCCAGCAGTATTGAAATAGGTTATTCAGCGAACACGGTAAAGCAATCTAAAGTATTAAATGATGAGAATAAAGAAAACTAGAAAAAAAACGAAACACAATTCCTACTCCAGACACTCGAGAGGGTATCTGTTCCTCTAAGATATTTACTAATTTAAATATATTTCATATAATATCGAGACAGTTATGGTAGAAACGGCTTAAGTTCCACTTGAAAATAGAATTATCTCCCTTAGAATTCTAACGGCGCATAACAATTTTCTTAGTCTATATATATATATATATATATATATATCAAAATATTCAAAATATTTCTTTTGATGTATATCATGCCTTGATTCTCTTTTAAGGAAATCTATAGTTACTTTAGTGCTACCTTAATTAATGCAGAGAGCGTCGAAATGCTAATTAAAAAATATGTGGCAAGACAAGCAATGTTCACTTCAAAGGTTATGTCCACAGTCGAATAAAACAAAGTCAAATTTACGTTCCTAAGATTTTGATTGTATAAAGGTGATCAACTTTCTCTTAATTTCAGAAATAAGTTAAAAATATTACATTCAATGGTTAGTTAAGTTAAATTAAGATGGCATAAGACACCATTTCGAGCGTGGCCGTTTTCGTGTGGGTGACACGTAAAAGCACCCACTACACTCTCTGAGTGGTTGGCGTTAGGAAGGGCATCCAGCTGTAGAAACTCTGCCAAATTAGATTGAAGCCTGGTGTTGCCATCCGGTTTCACCAGTCCTCAGTCAAATCGTCCAACCCATGCTAGCATGGAAAGCGGACGTTAAACGATGATGATGATGATGAAGACTGCCAGGATTATATCTCGCCATTCTTGTAAGAGGTTATATGGAAGTAGCTGCCAGCGATCCGTAACTGCAAACATTCTGTTTTTGTTCTTTCTTCGAGGATTTACATAGTTTTATAATGAAATTCCATCCAATTAATAATTTTAACAGTTTATGTCTGCTGCAATTATGGAAAAAACACATATTTCACTAACTTTTTCTATGAAGAATTCTAAAGTGGCAAAGTAGATTTTGCACCGAAATGTATAACTATTTCAAATGTAATGATTTTTTTCCCATTCTTTATGAGAAAATATAAAATACGACAATGTAAAAATTTGTCTAATTTGGTGAATTTCTTTTCTCATAAAAATACTTCAGATACCTTAAATATCAAAACTTAGCAACCGTTTAATAAGATTTCTCTCCCTTGACTAAGAGTTAGGTCCCTTTGATCAAGTTTTTTTTTAATAACTCTTGTATGAAAAGCTTTTCCACGTTAACAATTCTACTCGGTAGGGTTTTTCCCATGGATTTCAAATATATACAGCTATTTCTTAAAATCGGATACTTTCTGCGTTATTATTCATTCTGTAATTATATTTATTTTAATTCTTAGGTAAAGAGTATTAGGATTTAATATGAAACTATATACAATACCTATTGTGTGCACCAACCACGTTTTAGATTAATAATCTAAGTTTTGACATGACCAGCAAATCTAAGTCGATAACATCGACCTGAATATTTGACTGGTACTTATAACTTTTAGGAAAATTGGGTTTTTTCAATGAAATTTTATAAAAATACTAGTCATACGGCATACATTACGATTATAAAGGCCTTCAGAAAATTCACAAAAACTGAGTTTTTCCCTCATAACTTTTAGGAAAATGGAATTTTTTCAATGAAATTTTATAGAAATACATTTCAAACTGCATAAATTACGATTATAAAGTAATTTGTAGGAAAAATCTTTTCCAAAGAGTGGGAAGTGGACTTCGTAAAATTCGCAAGATCCAATGTTTTCCCTCATAACTGTATATATATATATATATATATATATATATAATTAGTGTACATTTATACACAAAGAGGCAAGCCTTAACAGGTTGCCTAACATACTAGAAAGAATAGTCAAAAAGTCCAAACCACAGTTAAGAGCAATTTCGAAGGGAATGAAAAATAAAAACATTTAGCATGTTTTACAGCCGGACCTCAGGTTTCGAACTTTAATTAGCAAATAAAATAATTTGCAAGGTAAAGTTCTCATCAGCAGACACACCAAAACATTTACTTATAAATTAGAGCCCAAATAACACGTGTCTCATCCTTATATATTATAATTTTTCAAATCCACCACGCAAGCGCAGTTTAAATTGGCAGCAAATAAAAAGTCCGATTAAACTTCAGAAATTGCTAAAATCATTTCTTAAAATTAATATGGGGTAGGGAAAGATTTTCCCCACAAATTACTTTATGGTCGTAATGTATACCGTTTCAAAGGTATTTATATAAAATTTCATTGAAAAAAAACCATTTTCATAAAAGTTATGAGGAAAAAGCTCGGATCTTGTGAATTTTCCAAAGTCCTCTCCTCATCCTCCCGTTGCTTTGTGTGAATTTGACTAACTGATATACTAGAACACACTTGCCCAACTGCTACGCAGTGCGATGAACCTTATATATATATGTACGTACATACAATGGGTTGCTGAAAAGTTCTTAGCTTTGGGTGAAAGAAAAAATAGAGAAGGATCAGTTAATTATGATTTTATTCAACATATTCTCATCACAGATTCATACACCTATTGCAGCAGTCCTTCAGATTTCATATATATGTATATACACACACTCTTGGAGTGGTTAGCGTTAAGAAGGGCATCCAGCCGTAGAAACTCTGCCAAATCATATTGGAGCCTGGTGTAGCCATCCGGTTCACCAGTACTCAGTCAAATCGTCCAACCCATGCTAGCATGGAAAGCGGACGTTAAATGATGATGATGATAATATATATATACATATATATAGAGAGAGATTGATTGATTTGCTTTGTCCATCACAGTAAAAATGATCTTGAAAACATTTTGTCTATGTTTGTACGTGCCGGATCCTGTACTTACACCAATTCAGCTCTCTCATGCATTCCCAACATTTCATCTCCTTAACAGCCTTCCCTCCTAGGCACATATTACATCCTCAATTTTTTACTCCCATCTGTTACCAGTCATCTTCCCATTTCCCCACCAATCACCTTCTTCCTGTGTCTTCATTCATCTCTCCCTTCCCTCAACTCCTCTTATATATCTGCCACAGCTCTGTACTAACTATAACTACACTCACTCCTTGAGTTTGCTCTGGTATCCTATCACTTTCTTTTCTTCTCAGCTATTCTCACTCACCCTTATATGAGGCAGCCATGTATCTTCCCTAGAGCAAGACACTCACACTCATTCCCTATAACAAGACACCCGCATTTGTCTCTCTATCCACCTCCATCCCTTCTTAAATAGTCACCCACTTAATTGAAGGGGCTTCTGAATTTTTTTTGTTCTTTACCTGTCTTGAAAGTTACTGTAAAGTTGACATTAAATAGGGCATCCAGCCACAGCAACTATGACAAAGCTTACAATGGAACTCAATGCAGCCTTGTGACTTATTGAATCCTGTGAAACCATCCAACCCAAGGTTGTATCGAAAACAGACATCAAATGATGCCATTACTGACTGAGCCATAAAAAAGATGAATTGGTAAATTTGGAAGCGTGAATCCAACAGAACATTGTAAGTGATATGTAAAATAGAGGCAAAAATATTGAGAAAAAGAACAAGATACAACTTTTTGCCGAAATTTATTATAAAAATAATATGTATATACATATTTAGGAATCTTATTGGTTTATACATTTGTAGTAGACAGGAAATAGCAAACATTCCTGATTTGTTTTAAAAGCATTTGTTAAGATGCATCAGTAAAGTGGCCCCAAATAGGAGTCAAAATTTGGTCTGGAAACTTGGTTTTCTAAGAAATTAGTGTTGCAGTATAGAACTTACCACCAACTACAGACGCTGCTACAGATGTATGTGTGTGTGCATGTGCTCGTGCATGCACATTAGCTCTGGTGTCTTTTTTTTTTAAACAAACCAGAGACTCTGATTTTGCAAACCTACAATCAAAAGCATTTCTACCTTGACCAACCAATCTTGCATTTAAAACATTTTTTTTCAGTATTCAAGAGTCTAATATTACATTTTCCAAAATAATCATATTCTTATTTGGGTTTTTTTTCTTATAAAACGTAAGGTATGACTTAAAGAAAACTTGGTTCCTATTTCTATCATGTTGAGTGATGATCTAGAGCAGTGTTTGTCAACTATTTTTGATTGCTATTTTACTCGGATGGATCCTCCTAGACATTCAGTATTTAAAAAATTGTATTATATTTTGATCATTAAATACTATTAGGAACTATATGAAAAAAATTGTTAAAATATATTGTGTGTTGTAGAAGAATAACCAATGTATTGCACATAAATTTTAACAACAAAACCTTATATGGACCTCCAGGAGCTATATGGATCCTGGTCAAGAACAACTGATCTAAGGTTTCCCTGTTGCTTCAATGTTTGCTAATGATAATACGAGGTCTTTAAAGTTTTATACAGTTTCTTAAGAACAGTGTGTTAAGAATCCAGCACATTCTTCTTTGCATGGAAATTACACACAGTTAATATTATACAGATGGTAGTTTAATAGCTCTATATGTTACCAGTATACCTAGATATGTTGAATCCAGTACCACTAGCTATAATACTAAAGTTAGCTGATTTTGTTTTTTTACAAACACATTCACCCATGTGCACTTTCTCAAGTGAGCAGTATAAGAGCTATTACCAGCTAAAGTAACCTACTGAAAACTCTCACCCAAATGCATGAATATATATCCACCTACCAATCATGTAGTTTACCAAGAACTTCTGTCACTGGAAATAAAATATTAATATAGAGAAAAGGTGTCTGAGGTGGGTAGCAAACATAACATTCTGAAACACTAGATAGGGATAACCAGGTGCACTGTCTGAAACACTCTGGATTATTTCAGAACAATTGGTAGACAGAATGGGTGGGGGAAAAAGACTGGATAAACAAGGCCCTTCAAGAGATATGAAGTTTTGGAAATTAAGGTAAACCATATAGCATCAAGTCTGAGAGAGAAGACAACTCTCATAGATGCAAGGGATGGAAACAGACACACTGAGTAGACTTAGTGGTATTGATTAGCAAAAGTAAGGAACAGCAGACAGATGGAAGACAGCTTGATGGTATGCAAATGTTGAGTAGTCTGCTAATGAGTACAGGTTTGTGTATCAGCTGGGTGATTTGTTCTGCTTGGATGTAGTCTAAAACATCTGTGTGAATCTATGATATTTAACTTTACAGCAGAAAAGATTAGTTGGTAGTAACTGCCTACAGAAGCTGTCTGCAGCTGTAGTCTTTAAAACATGTAACTCAGACAACAGAATTTACAACTAGACTGGGTGGTGTTTTTAGTGCATCGTGGTTTGCTATTAATACTTAATTCTTGTATACAGTAAGGATAAATATGTATGTGAAATGAGCTGACATTTTCTTTTAAAGACAGTATTTTCTCTTTCATGCTTTACCTCAGACTGAAGGCAATTTTCTCACATCAAAAGAGAAAAACAAATTAACAAAGAACCCCTCATTCTGTCTGGCAATTTGGTTTAACTGCCTTCAATGGGTTATAAATATTTTGTGCTGGAATGTCAATCAATCAAGGTTATCTAACTGCTTCTGTATGGTTTCAAGCTGAAAAATAACAAAATGGAAAACAGAAATTAATAAATCAATATTAACATTTGATAAACTTGGTTTATAGGGAAAATAACTATGGATGAGATATCAAACTTCTTGTTGGAGAGTGAGGAAGTCATATCTCTTGCAAGAATTTCATTGTTCTCTTCGTCACAGGACACCTAATTTCACATGCTGACCTGCCAACTTTCATTATTCTAAATTGAAGGAGATGGGTGTAACAGCACTTTGAACACAACCTACTACATACTGCTTGTCACAGCTGACTAGTTTGCAGAATGTAGTCAGGACATGATGGCAATTTGGAAGCTTGCTATGCAATAAAGCTTAATTGTTAAACTGGGTAAAAACACTACAGAAACTTATGAAATGTTTCAGAGCGATTATGGATTCACTTGAATGAACCAAGCAACTGTGTTTTGCTGGCATAAGCAAACAGGTAAAGCAAGTCCACAGGAAATCTCAAGATAATCCTTTTATTTATTCATTTTTTGACAGCAAGTGCATCATCTACATCCACTGAGTTCCCTTTGGCAAGACAGTCAATAAATACTACTTTGTAGAGCTTTTGAGGAGTTTAGGGAGAGATTTCATCACTAAAGGCTAGAGCACTTGTACCAGAACAATGCACCAATTCACAATTCCATCTTGGTAACCAACTACTTCACAAAGCTGGACTTCAAAACTGTTCCTCATCTCCCTACAGTCCACAATCTACTCCCTGTGACTTTTCATTCTTCCCCAAGCTGAAGGAGATGATGAAAGAAGCTGTGACAAGGGTCCTGGACACCTTCATGGAACCTTGTTAAAGTGACTGGAATGCTACAAGTGCATTGAAGTCAGAGAATCGTACTTCAAAGAAGAGAATCTTGTACTTCTTTGAAATAAATGTCTTGCATGAAGAAGTCTCAAAACTTCTGCAATGCACCTTGCACATGGAGATGTTATCTACATACTAAATAACAGTTGAGTTAATGCTCTAATGGTTCTGTTAGCTCACCGCTCTAATAATACCATTAATGCTCTTACAACAGGGTACAGATTTGTAAAAGCTGTCCATAGGGTACAAAACTAATTCCAAAGTATACACCATACATTTATTTCAATGGGGAAAAAAAGATCTATTAACATACCTGGTTATAGAAAGTATACAGTTCCTGGTGTGAAAATTCTAATTGTAGTTTTTCAGCATTCTGAAAAAGAGAGTGGAAATGACAAGTTATAATCAGAATGATATGAAGCTTTTTGTGATTATATATTGTAACAAAGTTTCAAAACCAGAAAAAAATCTCTGAATATTCATCAGATAGTAAGATATAATCATATATTCTGTATATCCTTAGAGCTCAATGGGGATTTTTCAGATAAGTAGCTGTCTTTTACCATGATAATTATCCAGAGATTTTCCAGGATAGCAAATTCATGTCAAAATGTATAATCAATAATAGGATTTTATATATATATATATATATATATATATATATATATATATATATATATATATATATATATATATATATATATATATATATATATTCAAATTGTGTGTTAGAAGCAGCTCAGTTTGGATGAAGATGTTGAGTTCTGAGTCAGGCAAAATGGCACAAAGTGATCTGGAACTGAGGAAGTTTATCAGAACATTTCCTGTGGTAATAACAAAAAAAAAAAAAGACTAAGGCTGGTGGTGTCACATTGCTGAGACAAGGATTACAGAGTTGAAGCAAGAAAGACAAAGCAAATTAGACTCACTTTTGAACCTGGTCAAGGAGATCCAAGTGACAAGCTGGTGTGACTGCCCAAATATAACAATATTTCATACAAGGACAAATTGGATTAGGATGGAATGAATTAAGATGGATTGCTCAGTATTGATCTTATAAACCAAATAGGTGTTGAGACAAACAGAAGAGTGTTTAAGATATAACAATATCTAAGAAAGTTTTGTGAAGAGATAATGATAGACTAGCCTGAAGAAAATTAGTCCACACAAACATGGACAAAAGATCAGGGTTTGTGGAAAGATATTGTGTTGTTTATGCTTGAAAATTAATGCTAAAAGCAGTAAAAGAGACATAATGATGATGAAAATTATAATAACGATACAAATAATGATACCTGTTTGCCTTCTCGGTTTATCTTCAGTTCAAACATTGCATTAGGTTGTTTCATTTTTGATCGACTACCATTGGCCATCTCCAAGTTGAGCCGCCAGTTGATGGCATTCAACTAGCAAATTGAACCACAGAATGAAATAAAATAAAGAAATATTTTAATAATATAAAAGAAATTTCTTCAAACTTGATATGTAATTTTTACGAGTCTGTTTAGTCTAGACTGAAAATGAATTTACCAATTGTTTACATGATGACAATGAAAAAGCTGAAAGACTAATAGGAATCAGTTACTTGAATGAACTGATTTAATATCCTTTTTACATAGTTTAGTCAAAGAAAGTGGGACAGACTCATGATGTAAGCAAAATCTAAGAGACTGTGATATAGGAAAGGGGAAATATATATTACAGTTTATGGGTTGCTGCTAACCATAACTTTGAAATCTCTAGAAGTTGGCAGCCTCTCAACATATTGTACTATCTGAGACATCAGTCTCAAATTAGAGGGAAAAAAACAGGATTATCTACAAGGAAATATGGCAACATCTTATAATGTTATTCATGAAGCAGTATTTCTACAAGATCTGGTGGCAAGCCTATGTCAGAAAGTCACTTCCTCATCATGTACCTTTTAACAAACAGGAGTACTCAGCAAAAGAGGATGTTTAAAGAGCATTCCATTAAAATCACATATTATACTCAGGCTAGAATCTTGGTCTGAATACTTGCAACAGATCACACTTCATTAAAGACTAAGGCTAGTGGTGATGTCTTAAGCTGAACAATGGATTAGATCTTGCACCTCAAAAAAATAAAGGAAGGAAATTCTTAAGGTACTGACCCAGTGAAAGTTGAAAAGAAAAATCATAAGAACAATAGGGTCTTAGGAATGAGATAAACACAAATACCCTAAATCATCATTATCACCGTTTAACATCCATGTTAAATGGCGATAGAGGTAGAATAACAACAACAAAGATAATAACATTAATGATACAAGTGTCAAATAGTATGACCTCAAATGCATACCTGATCTGGTACCAGTGTTCTTTGTCTTAACTTCTGAAGTATTTCCTTGGCATGCGTTGACCATGCCTCAACAATCGCCTGTATCTGAAACCAAAATGCACATATATACAAAATTTTATTATGTATATAAGGTCTTTACCCATTGCTACACTATCAGAAAAAAAAAATTGTTACTCATGCATGCACTTTCTTTTAATAGAAAAACGGTTATATAGTGTATGTCTTGTTAGTTTCTGCCAATCTTTTACACACACATTCTCTCTCTCTCACTATATTTCTCTCTCAAAAACAACAACCTGTCATTATAGTGAAAGTCTTTTTAAAATATGGGTTGCATTGTCTCTATGCTGAAAACATATAGAAATACACAGACACACAAACAACCAAACAAATAATTTATGTAGTTATATAATGAAAGTCTTTTGCTCTTTGAAGCTGTGCTGTGTTGACAGACTTGCACTTAAAACTCCTGTTTTTAATCAAAACTTATTAGTTACTATGGTGACAACATCACCTGTCTATTTATCTTTTGTGCGCGCACACACACACACTTTCTCTCCCTCTCTTTCTCTCTCTCTCACACACACTGCATTTCTCTCAACAACTGCTTTTTCTCCTTCCCTTCTTCTAAAAATACATTGTGATGTATATTTTGATTCCTCCCCTTCTTTCCCTACCTCTAATAGATATTGTGACATGTACGCATGCACACACACACAAACACACACATAAATATATATTTTACTTGTTTCAGTCATTAGATCACTGTTGACTTTGGATTTAATTTCCCATATGAAGAGAAATAAGTACCAAACAGCCATAAGACAAATATATTTGATTAACACCCTTGGTGGTGTTAATTCTAGTATTGCCATAGTCTAATAACTGAAACCAGTCAAAGAAAAAATAATTCTGGAAAGAAAAGGCAACTTACCTTATCTTCGTTGATCTCCAGTTGCTCAAGTTGCTGTTTCAACACAGCTGGTTTAGCTGAATGGTAAGCAGCCTGCAATAAATATCAAACACCATTGATAATATGTAACATATATTTATGTGTATCTATATGTATATACACATAATGCTTACATATAGAGATATTAAATATGACATGAGCAAGGGATATGCAGACACAATATTACCATTTTTCTTTCACACTACTTGTTATGTACTCTCTTCTCTTTTTCAGCTAACGAGAACCCCTCTCTCAAAACAAAGATAAAAATACAATCCAAGTTCTCCCCTTATTCTTGTGGTTGCTTATCGTAGATGGTTCATAATATTGAGGAAATTATAATCCATTGCTTGATTAATTTCACTGTAAAGAAGCCCTTCACCAGGTGGTAAGTATTTGCAATCTTCTTTACAGGTGCTAGCAACTGTCCCCTAACTATCCCCTCAGTTTTCCTTTAAGTTTACAGCTTTAGAGCCACCACAGTCAATGTCAGCTCAATTAAAAGTAGAACCAGTGAGATTATAGAAATGCTAGAACAGAAGCATGTAGACATGTGCTGTGTCCATGAGGCATCAGCTAGATTCTTTGTGAACAAGGAACATCATCACCATTTAACATTTGTTTTCCAAGCTGGCATGGGCTGGACAGTTTGACAGAAGCTGGCCAGATGAAGGGCTGTTCAGGCCCCATGTCTGTTTTGGTACGGTTTCTAGGCTGGATACTCTTATTAACACCAACCAATTTGCATAGTGTACTGGGTGCTTTTACGCAGCACCAATATGGGTGCTTTTTATGTGGCACCAGCATTTACAAGCCCACAAGATTAGGAATGCTCAGCTGGAGGAGGTTGCAAGGGAAAAGCCTGTATGCAAAGGCAACCACACTTTTACTTAGCTTGATGTATCTTTTCAAGCACAGCAAAACCGCAGAAGTCTCAGTCCCCTGTGAGTCCCAACACTTGTAGATCCTTTCTCACTGCTTTGTCCATGAACAAATTCTTTAAGGTCGGCACAGTAGTAATGGGGTGGGTGGTGTGTGCATGCTTTTTGGGAGAGATGTGGGCAGATAAAGTAATCAAGGTAGTCAAAGTATGATGTGATAGTTAGGCTTAGGCTTGTCTTAGAGAAATCAACACTGACACTTATCTCCACCAATGTTCCATAATCAGGGATGGCAGATGAACATAAGGTCCTTCTACAAATCATCGCAATGACGAATAAGAGTGACTTTATTATTGTGACTACTAACTTCATGTAACATGTTGGCCAGCATCCCGATGGATTCCAAAGATGATGGGAAGTTATTGCTTTGGTGTTACAAATGAGGATGAAACAAAGCTGCTGGAGTTCTGTGATGCAACAGCTTGATGATCTGCAACACTAACTTCAGGAAACCAACAAGCTGCCAGATTACTTATCAATCTGTTGGGCAAACAAGCCAAATTGACTAAATTCTCAAGAAAATACAGGCTAGACAGATGCTTGTAAGTGCAATGTCTTTCCCATGAGAAGAGTATACAATCTAAGTCAATGGTAAGTGACATCAAACTTAAAACTATAATGTCTCAGAGAAACAAACCTACCTGGAAAAGAAAGATAGGAAAACAGACCTTGCAAAAAGTCAGAAATTTAGAGATATTCTAGTTGAAATTTGGTAAAAATAAAGAAGTACAGTATAGAAGACAATTTCAAGTTCCTACAAGACAATCTACTAAGGACTACTGTGGCTGGTGTAAAGTCTCACCCATCCTGCTATCACTTTTTTAACTAGGGCACTATTAATTTAGCAGCTGTAATTATATGAGATCAGAACTGCACATATTTCATCCCCCTTTTGTATTATCAGTTAGCTCTCGCCTTGTAACCACTTCCTTCAGGCACTCATCTCACATTCTCAATATCACACATAGCACTTTATCTGCCACTGAACACCCAGTCATATCTACCATTGATGCCCACTTCCCACCTTTTGTCATTCACTATATCCACTTCTACATCCATGCTAGCATGGAAAGCAGACGTTAAACGATGATGATGATACCACTAACCTCCATCTCTGTGCATCTCTCTCTCTTTGTCCTTACACTTCACATCATTTTAATATTCCACATCTTTCTCTGTTTGTTGTTGTTGTGGAGGCGCAATGGCCCAGTGGTTAGGGCAGCGGACTCGCGGTCATAGGATTGCGGTTTCGATTCTCAGACCGGGTGTTGTGAGTGTTTATTGAGCGAAAACACCTAAAGCTCCACGAGGCTCTGGCAGGGGATGGTGGCGAACCCTGCTGTACTCTTCCACTACAACATTCTCTCACTTTTACTTCCTGTTTCTGTTGTACCTGTAATTCAAAGGGGCCAGCCTTGTCACACTCTGTGTCAGTCATGCTGAATATCCCCGAGAACAAAGTTAAGGGTACATGTGTCTGTGGAGTGCTCAGCCACTTGCATGTTAATTTCATGAGCAGGCTGTTCCGTTGATCGGATCAACTGGAACCCTCGACGTTGTAAGCGACGGAATGCCAACGACGTTCTCTGTTTGTGGTTTTATTATACTGCTCCTCCCCATCACTTTCCTTCCATAAGGCTACTGATGAGCTCCTCCACTCTGGTTGACTCCTACTTTCTGGTATCCACCTTTAACCATGCCTCCATACCTTCTCTTCACTCACTGCATTCACATCTATTTCCATCACAAACCGTCTTATCACTGTCCTTCCACATTTTCGAGAACTTATCCACCCTCCCTTCCTGATACTCTGTCCCTATTTTCACTTATATTCACCTTCTTGTACGTTGAGGTTACATCTTGACACCATCATTACCATTTTTTCTTTTTTTCTATCTTGGGTAGCGAAGTATTTCTTCTACAACGAGACACTTATATGTGGTCATTCTATCATACTTTAGCCACTCAGCACTAGGCATAAAGCTACTTCCCTCAAAACTACACACCCACTCAGTCAAAAGACTTTGTCTTGAAAGTTTCTTGGTGCCCTTTCTAGGACCAGTGCCACAAAAAGAAAATATGCCCAGTACAGGCTGTAAAATGGTTGGTATTAGGAAAGGCATCGAGCTATTCAAACCCTATCGAAACAAACATTGGAGCTTCACACTGTCCTTTGGCTCACCAGATTCAGTTGAACTGCCCAACCCATGGAAGACAAATGTTAAATGGTAAGGATGGTGGTATCTGTAAATATAAATGTTTCTATCTCAGCCATAATGATGTATAGAAGTAGCTTCTATGTAGTCACTCACCCTGCTAAAAATAGAAGCCAAATATCGCTAAAGTCATTTAAAAATAACACAAAACACACTGGATAAAATAGACGGAAATAAAATGTCCACAAATATAATCATAGCCAAACTATATTATTCCAGTTGAACTTAACTGAACAAGAATTATAAATTTATTGACTGACCTGTTGCAAAAAGAACTCAAGAGACTGTATCATTAGCTCCAAGTCAGCAGCAGGTAGATCTAATGTCTGTTCCAGCTTGCTCTCTTCTTCTTCTGTAAAGGATCTCTCATCCTAGAAATTAAAATAATAATTGTTTCTAATTTAGACACAAGAACAATAATTTTGGAGAAGCTGGGTCAGTCAATTACATTGATCGTAGAACTTGACTGGTACTATATTTTACTGGCTCCATAGGATAAAAAACATTGTTGAACACTAAACATTTAAGGGCTGCAACTACATACTGCTAAATATTTTAACCAAGGTTCTAATGATTCATCCAATCTTTTTTCTAACACTGACAGGTATGGCTGTGTGGTTAAATAGCTTGCTTACCAACAATGACGCTTCAGTTTCAGTTCCACTGCATGGTACCTTGGGCAAGCATCTTCTACTATAGCCCTAGAGTAAGTAAAGCCTTGTGAATGATTTATTAGATAGAAACTGAAAGAAACCTGTTTATATACACATGCATATAAGGTGCAGGAGTGGTTGTGTGGTTAAGAAGTATGCTGCCCAACAATATGGTTTCAGGTTCAGTCTCACTGCATGGCATCTTAGATGTTTTCTACTGTAGTCATGGATCAAGCAAAGCCTTGTAAATGAAATTGGTAGACATAAAAAGCACTTGGAACACTCACTCTATGGTAGTTGGCTTTAGGAAGAGCATCCAACAGTAAAAACTATACCAACACAGACAGTAGAGCTTGGTGCAGTCCTCTGGGTTGCCAGCTTCTGTCAAACCATCCAACCCATACCAGTAAGGCAAACAGATGTTCAATGGTAATGATGAGGATGGTGATGGTGTGTATGTGTGTGTGTGTGTATGTACATGCATGTGAGTGTCTGTGTATGTACACTTGTGTTGATATCACATGATGGTTGTAAACATGTATCATTGTCATACAAGTGATGTCATTCACTTCCATTCTCCAACAAAAACATGTCTGAGGATGGGTAAATATTGCCCTGCTTGGAAACAGGTAAGCGTTGGCTACAGAAAGAACATCAGCTATAGAAAATCTGTCTCAACAAATTCCATCTGAGCCATGCAAGCATGAGAAAGTGGATGTCAAAACAATGATGACATAAGGCTGTACATTTAGGAAAGGAGTATAATAAACAGCCTTAAAATTGACTAGTACTTTACCTTTAAGGATGAAAGGGCAAGTAGACACTGTGGGGATTTGAACTCACATGTTCAACGATCAACATGGTTAGCTTTGACCTTTTCTCTAAAACAATGAGAAAACATAAAAGTGGATGGAATAGTGAGAACAATGTAGAAACTAGAAGTTAATCACATTGAGGAAAATTTTTTTTTAAATGTTACCCATCGCGATTATCTTGAAAGATAGAAAGTAGACATAAAATGATGCAATCATCATTTTATGTCTACTTTCCATGCTGGAATGGGTTGAGTGCATTGACATGGTTCATGTCAAAGTCAGTGCCTTCTTAAATGGATTGGAGGACCACTTCTCATTCTACATTTAATATCGGACTTAGATCTTATGGCTGGACACTATCTAATCACACATAATTTTACAACGAGTACTGGTGCATTTTTTAATGGGACCAGTGCTACACAGGTCATCACATCCTTAATGAGACAAAAGAGTCCTCTTGACTCTATGTTGTTTATGCTCAATTGCTAACTATTTGAGTGCATTTAATGACAGCACCACCTTACTTCATGAAGTAGTATGAAAAAGCTCACATCACTTTATACTGTGGCCAGTCCCTCAATACAAAATGATCTGGAGGGTGAGTATAAAATAGAGTGGCAACAAAAGAAAATTAGGATGACTAGATGAAGACAAAAGAAGGATGGGATAAACAGTGATTGAGATGGAGAGAGGGAGGGAATGTTGACTGCTAGTACTAAAAGAATAGTAGTTAGAAGGACTGAATACAGGTAGGTCAAGTACCATCCTACTCTGTACGGGCAGTATGTCTGTAGTGTGATCCTCCACTAACTAGGTTGAGAATATATGTGGGACATTAGATCTCTGAATTACACATACTCCCATTGGTTATTATGTCACTACTTTATGCAATACAGGTCTGTTGAGGACGGGGGCTATGTTTAATAACAACCTGCCATAGTACCTATGCCTTTCAGTCCTTAGAATCTTAGCTGCATGCAAGGTACACAACTTGCATAAAGATATGAACAGTAGGACCCTTATTAAGCTGCTCACTTAGCCATGCATAGAACATCAGTTGACTGGAACACATAACACTCTATGCTACAGTGCATTGTTTCTTGGAACAATTTTGTTACATTCCTAACTACAGATGATAAAAATAATCTACCCTCTTTAGACATGGATGTTCTGAAAGTATAGTTATTAGAATAAGAATAGGATGGAGAAAGTTTGGAGGGCTATTACCTCTGTTGACTACAAAATGTCACTTTCTCAGACTGGAAGGCAAATTGTATGAAGCTTATATACAAACACCAATGTTACACTGAAGTGAGACATAGGCCATGAGTGAACAGAACATGCATAACCTAGAGAGGAATAAAGCTAGTATGCATCACTGAATGCACAGTATCAGTGTGCATATACTACAAAATGATAAGGTATTGAAAGAAAAGACAGGCAAATAGGCAATCAGATGCAATGTGCAAGAGAGAAGACTGTGCTGGTTTGGTCATGTGATGCTTATGGATGAAGACAGCTGCATAAAGACATGTGGGTTGCTTAAAGTGGATGAGACTTGTGGAAGAGGTCTGCCCAGGAAGACATAGGACAAAGTAATGAAGATGGATCTCAAAAAATTGAGTCTCATAGGGGAGATTTTAAAGGACTGAGATAACTGACAAATAGCTGTGTTCGAGAAGACCAGTCCACCACAGCAAAAATGATGTCCTAAAAGCATTCTGTGTAGGCTTGCAGCCCATTATGCCCAGTCAAGTATTTCCCATATTTTATTCCTGTGACTTTCTCCCATAACTCCTCTATGGCACTACTATTTGAATTTCCTAGTATCAATATATACACACAATCTTGTGTATATGTGGTACACAAACACACACATACATGAAGAGTAATCATACACAAATTCACAAAAGAGATATACATACCCACACCATGAATATATAGGTATATCCACCTCTCTCTCTCTCTCTCTCTATATATATATATATATATATATATGCACATTAATAAGTAGGAAGATAGACAAAACACAAACCCCTTCAGGCAGATGGCCCTGCTCGATCTGTAGAAAAGGCGTAGGTAGAAACTCCATAAGTTGTACCCAGTGTAAGCTATGGACACATAAGAGATGCAGCAATATCAAAGGGAGGCTTACTGGGAAGATAGTTTTTGTACGTGGCAGATGCTCAGAAGCAATAAACACTGAAAATGTGCAGAAAACAACTTCTGTCTCATTCCAGGGAGAAAAACTGGACGTGGTTGATAGCTTCCGCTATCTAGGTGACCAAGTTATCGGGGGAGGGTGCGCTGAAAGTGTAGCTGCTAGAATAAGAATAGCCTGGGTAAAGTTCAGAGAGCTCTTACCTCTGCTGGTGACAAAGGGCCTTTCACTCAGAGTAAAAGGCAAACTGTATGATGCATGTGTACGAACCGCCATGCTACATGGCAGTGAAACATGGACCATGACTGCTGAGGACATGCGTAAGCTCACAAGAAACGAGGCCAGTATGCTCCGATGGATGTGTAATGTCAGTGTGCATATTTGACAGAGTGTAAGTACCTTGAGAGAAAAGTTGGACCTAAGAAGCATCAGTTGTGGTGTACAAGAGAGACAATTGCGCTGGTATGGTCATGTAGCAAGAATGGATGAGGATAGCTGTGTGAAGAAGTGCTACACCCTAGGGGTTGAGGGAACCTGTGGAAGAGGTAGACCCAGGAAGACCTGGGATGAGGTGGTGAAGCACAATCTTCGAACTTTAGGCCTCACCGAGGCAATGACTAGTGACCGGGACCTTTGGAAATATGCAGTACGTGAGAAGACCCGGCAAGCTAAGTGAGTGCATAATCTGTGGCCTCTGCCAGAAATGTAACCAACTCACTTATTCATATCTTTATTTCATTGGACACTAAACTCTGCTTGCGAAGACCTGTTGAGGCAAGTGAACTGAAATCGAAATCGAACCAAAATAAATTGAAATCAAACCAAATTCGACAACAGGCACCCATGCCAACCTCTCCTTCATCGGACACTAAACTCTGCTTGTGAAGACCAGTTGGGGCAAGTAAAATCGAAATCATAATTGAACCATATTCAATGACCAGCACCTGTGCCAGTGGAGCACTGTCCGAGCATGATCATTGCCA
This sequence comes from Octopus bimaculoides, assembly GCF_046866305.1. Classification (NCBI taxonomy): domain Eukaryota; kingdom Metazoa; phylum Mollusca; class Cephalopoda; order Octopoda; family Octopodidae; genus Octopus; species Octopus bimaculoides. The sequence continues at coordinate 27,180,525 of NC_142930.1, read as the reverse complement.
GAACAGCTGTCTGGCTTCCGTGCCAGTGGCACGTAAATAGCACAATTTGAGTGTGATCGTTACCAGTGTCGCCTTACTGGCACTTGTGCTGGTGGCACGTTAGAAAATCATTAAAGCGAGGTCATTGCTAGTGCCACTGGACTGGCTCCTGTGCAGGTGGCACGTAAAAAACACCATTTTGAGCATGGCCGTTGCCAGTGGCATGTAAAAGCACCCACTACACTCTCAGAGTGGTTGGCATTAGGAAGGGCATCCAACTGTAGAAACTCCGCCAGATCAGAGTGGAGCTTGGTGTAGCCATCCGGTTCACCAGTCCTCAGTCAAATCGTCCAACGCATACTAGCATGGAAAGCAGACTTTAAACGAGGATGATGATGATGATGATACTAACTCATACATTCACAAATTCCTGGAATTCTTTTGACTCAAGCAGAAACGACTTGTTACTGTAAATAACTTACCTGAATTCCATTAAGAATTTAAATAAATTTCAAAAACAAGCATATATATATGTGTGCATGCACACATATGTGTATATATATATGTGTGTGTGTGTGTGTTTACAAGCAAATTGTTTAAACTCACCTTCAAGTCTATTTTCTGCAAAATACGGGACAATATTGGAGTAAATAATTTTGGATCCAAGTTATTGATGAAACTCACTGCTTTCTGGATGCTGAAGAAAGAAAACAAAAATCAGTACCTGTTCTCGAAATAATTTTTCTAAACAGGTACAATGCCTGTCTGACATAACATTGTACTGTTTGTGACTAAGATACTTCACTCTCAAAGCAAAGTCGAGCCACTTCTAAGTACAATGGTTGGCATGATTTGCAATGACAAGCAATGGCAGGACTGAAGAATTGACAAGTGTTTCATTGCTGTATTTGTAATTACTCTAGTAAGAAAAACATATATACCTGTCATACAACAATATCTAATCAAGGAAGAGATTATCTCTTGCTATCTGCAACTCTTCCTATTCTTCCAAATTATGATGTTTGAATATGAAGTGGTGGAACTGCAAGTCTTTCAACCTTCACTCATTTCCTTTGAGCCTTCTGTCACTATGCTCCCTTCTATTCACCTGCTATGCCATTGTATTTTGAGAATGTGCTTTGATATCTCATCCTTCTCTACATCTTGTTATTTTCTCTATTACCATCCCTCACAATAAATCCATTCCTCCCATCAGATAGTAAGTACACCCAGCATATGCCCCAACACACACAATATCTAGCAGGGTATGATACAACCTAGTCACCAGTATAGTAAATGAAGTTGTGCAGAAAGATGCCATATCCACCAGAAAATCCTTTCCCCCAGCTTACAGTAACATCTAACACCTCATATAAAATCATCATTTCTTCTCAATTCTGTCTTTTGGTGGAATGTGCTCTTTTATACTGTAGGTTATAAGATGATTTCACCAGAATAGGTTGCATAAAAGAAGCACCTGCTACACTCTGTAATGTTGTTGGCAAATCAAGCAGAGACAATGCAGAGTTTGAGAGGATAGGATTTTCTAACCTCATCAAGGGTAAAACAACCTCTAACAGTGCTGGTGCCTCAAAAAAATGTATTCAGTACACTCTGTAAAGTGGTTGGTGTTAGGAAGAGTATCCAAATGTAGAATTCAAACTAAACTGCAATACTGGACCAAGGGATTTTCTTCCAATCTATTAGATCCTGTTGAACCATCCAAATCATGCCAACAAAAGAAGTGGACACAAAGAGACTATGATAACAATCACACTCACACACACATATATATATATCAAAGAACACAAATAGGGTTCAAATTTTAAACCCTATTTGTGGTGTTCTTTATATGTATGTCACATCTGGAATCAATGCTGAATCAGATGTACAGTTTATATTGGATTTGATACCTATAGTGTATATCATCATCGTTTAACATCTGCCTTCCATGGGTTGGACGATTTGACTGAGAACTGGTGAACCGGATGGCTGCACCAGGCTCCAATCTGATCTGGCAGAGTTTCTACAGCTGGATGCCTTTCCTAACGCCAAACACTCCGAGAGTGTAGTGGGTGCTTTTATGTGCCACCAGCATGAGGGCCAGTCAGGCGGTACTGGCAATGGCCACATTCAAAGTGGTGTTTTTCACATGCCACCTGCACAGGAGCCAGTCCAGTGGCACTGGCAACGACCTCACTCGAATGTTTTTTCACGTGCCAGTAAGCCGATACTGGTAACGATTACACTCAAATTGTGCTATTTACGTGCCACTGGCATGGAAGCCAGACAGCTGCTCTGGCTATGATCACGCTCGGATGGTGCTCTTAGTGCTCCACTGGCACAGGTACCTGTCATCGAATTTGGTTCAATCACGATTTTGATTTCACTTGCCCCAACAGGTCTTCACAAGACAAGTTTAGTGTCCAATGAAAGAGAGGTTGGCATGGGTGCCAGTCGTCGAATTTAGATCAATTTCATTTGCCTCAACAGGTCTTCGCAAACAGAGTTTGGAGTGCAATGAAGGAAAGGTACACATAAGTGGGCTGGCTACACCCCTGGCAGAGGCCTCAGATTATGGTCTCACTTGGCTTGCTGAGTCTTCTCACACACTGCATATTTCCAAAGATCTCGGTCACAAGTCATTGCCTCAGTGAGGCCTAATGTTCGAAGGACGTTCTTCACCACCCCAGGTCTTCCTGGGTCTACCTCTTATATATATATATAACCCTAAAACCTACACGACTAGGTGAAAAGCCCTTCATTTAATATGTGACATTAATAAAAATCTGTAAATGTACAAACATCCAGGTTTCTGAGTACCTTAATTTTTTTCTATATAATTTCTGTACATCACCTCCAAACCTTCAAATATATATATATATATATATATATATACACACACACACACACACATACATACCTGCAATGTTCTACCAACAAATGACACCTAATGGCTGTTTTATCTTACAGTTAACACAAGATTATGGTACCCAACTAGTCCTGGTGTCCTATGTGTTGATGTGCCAAGATTCGAATGAATCCTGTAACTAATCTCTCAATCTTCCTATCTTTATATATATATATATATATATATTAGAAAAAATAATAAGGTACTGAGATCTGGATAGTTGTACATTTACAGATTTTTATTAATATGTCACATCTGTAGAATCTATTAGAGTAGATGCAAGGGCTAATATATGATTTATAAAAACATGTGACATATTGATAAAAATCTGTAAATGTACAACCATCCAGATCTGAGTACCTTATTATTTTTTCTAATACATAATACCTGTACATCACCTCCAAACCGTCTAATATATAAATATATATATATATATATATATATATATATATATATATATATATTGATAGAAAATGACAACAAAAGAAAGAGACCTCGATATTATGTAAATAGAGGAATTTATCTGTAAATAATATGTGACAATTATTCAGTAGCCAAAAGAAACTCGGAGTTTTATCATGGCTACCGAATAATTGTCGCATATTATATATATATATATATATATATATATATATATATATATATATATATTCATTTGCAATAAACTTTCATTTAGCTTTTCAGTAACAATTGGTGATAGATAATATGAAAGCTTCAGATTGAGTATTGGCATAAAAGAAGCGATTGAGTTTCAATGTCACACAAGTTGAAAGTAAATAAGTTCCCCGAAAGGAGTATCAATTAGCACCTTGGTAGAGGATAGACTAAGGAAAACATAAAAAGAAGAAATGCAAAATGGATACATGTTGGACTCGTTGCTTATAGGTTGCAAGTTCCAATTACTGTAGTTTTCGTTATTCTCCAGATATTAAAGTTACGAGCCAATTTCGATCATTAATAGTGCATTTTCTCAAATGTAGGAAGGTCTAAATACCAGAACATCCCATCCAACTGTTTAAAAATACGAGTCTGTCATGCGCTGTAATGAAACCAGTATGTAGGTGGGCAGTGCCAAGACAACAATGACAGAAAAGAGTTACTTCCCTTCCTTCATGCGAAATTTGAAATTGTTCGTGTATATTATAGAAAGATATATATTTATCACATTGTACAAACACTTAGAATTATAGAAAATGGATGGAGGATAAAAGTTTCTATAACAGCCAAGCATTTTTCCAACACCAAGAAATTAAAACTGAAAACTTTTCTGGCTCTTAACTCTATGTAAAATAAAGATAATTATATAAATACATAGTACTGGAATTATTAGTGAATATTTTTAGTCTGCTCTATATGCAAAAGCACAGATTCATACAAATTGTAAACGCTAAACGATATTGACATCATTATTAACAATAATTAGTAACCTCTAAATGTGTATTTAAAAATAATCAAAAGTTAGATGCGAATAATTTCTTATAAGCGGAGCCGAAAAATACACGCCCCTTTTTTTACAATAACAGCAAATATAAAGATCAACTCAACATCTATGACGGTATTCAAGCAATCAGACATATATATATATATATGTATATATATATATATATATATATACACGTACACAGAGAAAAAATTATTGATAATAAAGATGTGAGAACGTCAAAATGTTTTTAAGCATGCCATTTAAAAAATAAATAAATTAAGAAAAGTGCAGATAGACTATTCGCCACTACTGTTCGTAACAGGCTAAAACCACTGAAAAATGCATTTTGTGTAATGCTAAACCAAGGTTCATTAAGCGTGAATATTTTCCTAAAAGTCCAGTAAACACAACCTCATTAGAAATTGCCGAAATGGAATAAGTCTTACGAAAGCCGGTAGAATTTACATTAACGGGTTAGCAGTCGAATGTGTGTCCAGACTTTTATAATTTATAGATTTTAATAACTGAACTATGCTACGAAATTTATATCTACACGTAGAAAAACAAAAGCCACATTTGCCGATAACTACATATATTAATAAACAATGTACGAACGTACCTGGGTGTACTTGAAAACAACAACGCCATCTTGGATTAAGTGTCATGTGACTGTTGAATCGAGGTCACGTGATTAATAAACTGACCACGTATTCTTCCAGTTTGTAATCAGAAACTGAAAGTAATTTTCATTAGTCGCTATTCCGCAATCTCCGTAAATCTTCGTACAAAGTAAATAGTTTTGCAGTAAATTTGGAAAAGCACAGCGTGTTTATGATGAATGTATAAAAATAATGGTTTCAAATTTTGGTTCAAGGCTAGCAAATTCGGAGAAGGGGCTAAGTCGATTATATCGACCACAATGCTCAGCTGTTCACCCAGCTACCCTCTCTACCCCCAGCACCAATCTTCCCCCACCAATATTCCCTCCCCGTCCGAATTCTAATTCTAATGCCGACCCCACTGATGCTGCCAGTACTCCCCCAAGCTGTGTTCTCTGCACCCGTACAAGTCGCAATTTGAAGACCATCGAATACCACTTGTGTAGTCTAAGCTACTGTGGAAGCGCAATGGCCCAGTGGTTAGGGCAGCGGACTCGCGGTTTCGATTCCCAGACCGGGCGTTGTGAGTGTTTATTGAGTGAAAACACCTAAAGCTCTACGGGGCTCCGGTAGGGGATGGTGGCGAACCCTACTGTACTCTTTCGCCACAACTTTCTCTCACTCTTACTTCCTCTTTTTGTTGTGCCTGTAATTCAAACTGTGTCACGCTGAATATCCTTGAGAATTACGTTAAGGGTACGCGTGTCTGTGGAGTGCTCAGCCACTTGCACGTTAATTTCACGTAAGCGACGGAGTGCCAACAACACAGTCTAAGCTACTACAAGAGCTACGTTGGCGTTATTAAGGTTCAAGCCGAAAGTTTCTCAAACTGGACATGCAACCAATGCCACTTCAGCCGCAACATATTTAGTAGGACAGAACTTTGCTCTCTGAAGTCCAGATCCCTGTTTAATAGTTTGCCGTCGCCCTCCAGGGCTTGTGAGAGCTCATCAATCGGATCCGTGAGGGAGTTCGGATTTGTTTCGCCCGTGTTCTCTCGAAACTGTTGAAGAACATCTGGTTATCCAACAACACCTCAGATTGGCAGAAACTGTTTCTATTACTTTTGGTCTCTCTCCACGTGACGAACGTGAATTATGGGTCCTGACATCTTCCCTTAAAAGGCAGTTTGAGCTGTTCGAATCCACCCCAACCACTGTTCATCTCAGGTCTGTGATCAGCAAAACCCCGAGCAATGGTCGACCACCTAACTTAAAGAAAGCCGTTAATGCCCAATTCAGTGATTTTGACATTAAAGGAGCTATTCGCCTCCTCTCCTTTCTATCATCCCACATCCTATGTACCACAGCCTCCCTCAATCAACTGAATGAGAAGCAAACTCCCCCCCCCCCCACCGATGACTACCTACACTTGCCCAGCCTACCAAGTTTTCTACAACTTGTTTTCAACATCCGACAGTGTCCTACTCAGCTTGGAGCGGGTATTAAGCTAAGTTGTGAGGCTGCTTCTCATGCCGCCAGGGCTTTCACGAACTGTTTTAACTACAACAAAAGCGACTCACCACTCTGTAGTGCCTGTTTTAAATTCTGCGAAGATAAAAAAATAATCAAATAAACCCCAAAGAAAAGCATATATACATACATGAACAGTACTATTTATCTATCTAGCGTGCTATCTTATTTCGTTTACACACACACAAATGCATGCATACTCATACATTCAGTAAAGAGAAATATAAAGCAAAATAACTATCCAGAAATAGGTCGAATAATATCGAATTATTCAGAAAAAAAGCCACGTCCAAAAAATAAAAAGGAAAATATTTTTAAACAGTTGTATTTTCAAGGGAAATCATTCTTCAAAATATTTTTACAGTTATTAATATTTCTAAATCTCTCTAAAGGAGACTACGGCAGCGGTACTGGAAATTAATAGTTATCGCCAAGCCAACATGGCAGTCCCAAAATTAGGACGAAAGCTGCCGTGAATTAGCTCCAAGAAGCCATCGCCTCTAGCTAGCTATGTGACACACGAAACCTGTGTCCTTTATAACCTTCGAACAGGGGAGGTCAGCAGTTTCTCCTTGCTGGTTTGGCATCTGCAGACTAGTTTCAGAGTGTTTCCCCTTGTCAATGCAGCGCTAATTCACGGCAGCTTTCGTCCTAATTTTGGGACTGCCATGTTGGCTTGGCGATAACTATTAATTTCCAGTACCGCTGCCGTAGTCTCCTTTAGAGAGACTTAGAAATATTAATAACTCTATTTCTGAAAACCAGTGGATAGATTCCACTGAAATTAGATAAATAACCTTCGAACAGATAGTCAGCAGCGCCGCCTGGCTGGAGCTTGGCTGCTCTGCATTGACAAGGGGCAACACCCTGAAACTAGTCTGCAGATGCCAAACCAGCAAGGGGAAACTGCTGACCTCCCCTGTTCGAAGGTTATAAAGGACACAGGTTTCGTGTGTCACATAGCTAGCTAGAGGCGATGGCTTCTTGGAGCTAATTCACGGCAGCTTTCGTCCTAATTTTGGGACTGCCATGTTGGCTTGGCGATAACTATTAATTTTTACAGTTACTTCCCGTATATATTTTTTTTTTTTCGTGCTTTCCAAATGTAGCCTTTTTATAACTATAATTTGATTACCATTAAGTTCGTTGGAAGTTATGTCGTCCAGACCAGCAAAAATATGTGTCTGATTGATGTAGTCATAGATGTGCAGTTAAAGATCGTTTCCCAAAAATCTGATTCAGAATTTGATCCCATTGCAGGTCACTTTGCTTTTGTGTTTCTGCCACAGTATTCGGTCAACCAGTACCTTCAAGTCCTTTGTTTCTTTATCCAGCTTTTGTTGAATCTTTATGACTGGTAATTGATCAGTTATAGAATATGAGAAAGCTGATTTTCTCTGCGTGTATTATTGTATCATTTAGCTGCTTCTGTATTCTATTTGGGAGTTAATTGAAGTTTCTTTGAATGGTACTATAGCGGAATTTCAACCATGTTTCGTGGTCTGCTACCACAACAGCTCCTTTATAGGATCCAGTTAGCTCAAGACATCATCAGGAGGAACCACGTCTGGTTTCGGCCCCTATTCCTCTACCGTTTTGACGTGACGGGACCCCTCCTTTCGGAGGTATCTTCAGCTCTGGTGTTGGGTGCATGTCTTCTTTCACTGTTTGTGACTTCTAATTCAACTGTGGAATGTCCCTCGCTATGGTTATTTTCCAGGAGGTTCTGGCCACACGTCTTACGGTTCATCAACCCGCGTTGTTGAATTGCTTTCTTCCGACATACCTTCCCTTGGTGGATTAGGATCCAGTTAGCTCAAGACATCATCAGGAAGAACCACGTCCGGTTTCGGCCCCTACTCCTCTACCGTTTCGGAGGTGTCTTCAGCTCTGGTGTTGGGTGCATGTCTTCTTTCTTCTATTCCCTGGCCTCTTCGATGCAGCATCAACGAGTGTCAGCGTCCGACTGATTGTCATGTCAAATTCCCCTTTTTATACCTGCTGCTAGGCTCCAGCAGGCTACCCCAGCTAGTTGTCACGTGACACTGTCTAAATTTCCCGCTGCTAGGGTCCAGTAGGCAGCCCCAGCAAGTTGTCACATGACACTGTCTAAACTTTAACTGACAATGGAAGGCGCGAAGCCACTTCAGTGTCAGCCTGTCTCACCAAGGCATGTTATGACTTTCAAGCCATATTTGGTCTTCCCGCTTCAGCCATATATAGAAGCTGGCTTTTTCGACCGCCTCTTGTATCCTCCTTATCAGTTTTCTCAGTTCCGAGCTTGAAAACGCAAATCTTCTCTTGAATAGCGCTGTCATTTTCCTTTCAATGAAGCCTCTAGCCCCCACTGCCAGATCGTAGTACTCGACAGTCCATCCCTGTTCTCTGCACTCTTCGATTAGTTTCTCGTATTTCTTCTCCTTTCGTTTCTCTGCATTGTCGATATTCTCTTCCCATGGTACTGTTAGATCTAGCAAGATTCCTATTCTCCGTTCTGTGTTCCATATGACTAAGTCTGGTCTTTTTGTTGTTTTTATAAGTGGAAAAATTGCTAGACTTCCCAAATCCGTGGCCAGCTCCCAGTATCCCTTCCATCTTTCGTCTATCTCGTATATTTTATTTGGAGGCCTGATCTTATTCCTTTTCCCTCCTTCTGAAAGTATATTTTCCTGCGTTTTTCCACTTTGGGGTACTCTCCCCTATTGTATCCCTCGATCTTCTCATTGAGTGCTGCGCTTATGACGCCGAGGACTTGATTATGGCGCCATGTATACCTTTCTAGTGCTAGTCTGCAGCTTGACAGAACGGGTCTCACCGTCGCTTTCTCCCCGCATCCACATTCATCGGTTGTTTTTATGTTCCATCGGACTAAGTTCGCCGGTGAGGGTAGAACGTCGAAGGTAGACTTGATCAGGAAGACTGTTCTTGCTTGTTCCCAAGCCCAAAGTTCCTTCCATGAGATTCTGCGACTGCCCACGTTTTCCTCCCATCTCAGGCACTGCCCCTGTTGACTACATTGCACCAAATGTACCTTTTGCCTTTCTTCTTCCTCCTTTTTCACTTCGTGTACCACGGCCTCTTTCATCTCTGTTATACTGCTCTTGCAAAATGGCCTGAAATTGCGCGTCCCTAGGCCGGCTCTTGCTTCTTGCGTTGCTCCAACTATATCGGCATGTCTTCTTTCAGAAGGCATTTGAACGATTGAAGGTCTCTAAATATCAAATTGTTACAATAGAATGCCACCCTTCTTCCCAACTAAGAAGGTGGTATATGTGGAAGCTGCAAGTATCAATCATTAGTTTTCTCTCCAGACCGAGATTTAGGACATGGCCTTATAGGATCTACATATAAATAACAATATACGTAGTCTAATCAATAAGCATCCGGGCTGTTGCTATAGTAACGAAGCTAAAGCATGCAGATTGAAGCTGCTGAGCACAAATTGACCTTGGACTCTGCTGTGCATGTGTACTAAGTTTTAACGTTCTAGCTCATTTCTGCTGTTTACAGCAGTGCTTGGAAGGAACGTGTGTAGCGTGTCATCATCACATTGACAATAACAGAGAAAGCTGAGCAGAGAATCTGCATCAAAGTTTGCCAAAAGCTTGGCGATACCTGCACAGAGGCCGACGCAAAGCTTTCAAAAAGTTTTCATCGTTCTAGACACAATCAAGGAGATCTTGTGCTGCTGAAATTCAAGTGTCTTCTTGGTCAGCTGAAAGCAGTCTTGGCACAAACGTGGCAGACACACGTCTCATACCCAAATCTTCAGTGATAATGGACTGAACTGAACCGTAACTAATCTGTACATCCTCTGATAACTCACAGATGATGATTCGACGATTTTCCCCCACAGCTGCATGCACATCTGCAATGTTTTTCTCAGTTCCGCTGGTTGCGGGTCTCCCAGAACGTTTGTCAATATCGACATTTTTCAGCCATCTTGGAAACGTCTGAACCACTCGTACACTTGTGTGTGGCTCATACACTCCTCTCCATACGCTTTCTGCAACTTTGCGTAGGCCTCTAAGCAGGTATCGCCATGACAACTTTCTCTGTCATGGATAATGCGGCGAGCACACGCTACATACCTTCTTTCCAAGCACTGCTGTAAACAGCAAAAGTGAGCTAGAACGTTAAAACTAAGTGTGCATGCACAGCAGAGGTTAAGGTAAATTTTTGCCAAGCGGCTTCACCCTACGTGCTTTAGCTTGGTTACTATAGTAACAGTCCAGATACTTATTGATCAGACCTCGTATATTAACTCGACGAGTTGAATGCTTATTTAGTGACCTTCATGACCAACTTCTCAGAGCAATTAAGTGTGTTCATCGAGTGAGTTGTACCAGATCTCCAGATTTACGAAGAATTTCTTACGCTGCTTTCTATTCATGACAAAAAAAAACAAAAAAACAAAGAAACTGTCATATATATTTCATGAATTTCGTGCAAGCCTTCAACAAGTATATCTGTATCCATCAAAGATGTTTTTGATTATCACAGACAGAGATCCTTCCATGCTTAGACAGAAACGAAGAACTTCAAGGACTTCTTGCCTGATGTCGAGCAGAGGACACACTCCTATAACATGGCGCCACTGCACTGTACACCATGAAAATATCATTGCTAAGTCACTGAAAATTGACAAGGTCACAGAGGCTGCAATATCAGCGTAAATTTGATTTGTGCAAAAACTCTGCACCTTCTGGCAGATATTGATGTTCACCATGGAAACGTGCTCATGTACACTGCTGTACGATATTAAGCTGTACCACATGTATCATTAGGTTATACAAACGTCTAGAAATCAAAGCTTTTGCTGAACCTAGCACCGAAGAATAGATTGTTGATTAGGCTTTCTTGGTTGATATCAATGCACACCTTTCTATTTTGATCCGCATCCTACAAGGTAGGAACAAGCTCTGCTATAAATTGTACATCACAGTGTCTGCCTTCTTTGCAAAACTTCACCTTTGAAAGACACAAACTGAACGTGACATACGACCCACTCCTCTCACTTTCTGAACACTAGGGCCATGGATCATACAATAAATACAATAGGAGTATTAGTGACTTAACTGACAAATTTGAACGCCCTTTTGATGACACCAAGGATTCCTTACTCTTACTGAAAATATTTTCAGCGCGTATGGAGATAGATGTGGCAACCGCTCCAGAAGAATCTCAAATGGAGTTCCTGAACTTGCAGTCAGATGTGGAGTTGACATCCGCATTCAAGTTTAGTCAGCTACTTGACTTCTGAAGTTGAATAACGGAGAGGAAATATCCTAACTTGGTTGCTAATGCACAGAAAAATACCTCTGCATTCAGTTCAACATATGTGTGAGTAACACTTTTCAGCAAACTGATAAGCATCAACGCAAAATATCGCAACCAATTGGCTGACCATCATATCAACCAGCTTTTGCGTACTGCATCTTTCACCACGAGCCCTCGTTTTGACAAACTAATTGAAAGAAGAAAGCAAAATCAAGTTTCCCATTAAATTCCATCGCACAACTATTTTTTGTAACAGTCTTCCCTCTATAAATATAATAAAATTTTTCTTTAATTGAGTTGATTTTTTTTACTTCTTTTGGTGTGCTCCCCCACCAAATCCAGATTTTGGATCTTGCCCAGGTATTAAAAAGATTGAAAACAGCAGTGTCTATGCTGTCTCTGTCAATATTTTTTTGTCATACAATTGTTTCAGGACCAGTTAAATTATTCCCATTTCACTGCCCTTCCCCCAATCCTTCCCACAGAAAAGGTTTGGCCTTGAGTTTGATTCTTTTACGTATTTATTTACGTCTGTCACGGTGTATGGACGTTTTGCGTAAATAGGCACGCATAAATTGAACTTGTCTTTGACCGATCTTGGCTATCTTTGTGCAGAGAGTTTTCATTCAAGAATGACAAAATTTGTAGCGAAGATCTCAACTTCTATCTCTCTCCGGTTACTTTTCCTAAAAGTCAAATCCAAATCTGATGAGTCAAACTGTTTAATTTTGTTATTTTAGTGTTGTGCCTGTTTTGAACCAATAAAGATAGTTGTTTCGTGTTTTGGTCAGAAACAGCTTTTGGGGGGACCTGAACATCATAAATAACATTTATATTTGAAGTGAAGACCAGATCGAAAACGTCTCTCAAATCGAACAGGAAATAATATTTTGCTTAAGAAGAGTTTTAGTGGCATTAAGAAAAGCTTCCATATTGTTCCAGTTTAACACCATATGACCTGAATTGATGTATCTCATTAAAATTATATTGACCTGTAGGTCAATATAATTAATAGTTTGACTTATGCGTGATAAACTATTACTGGAGTATTCTGCATAATCAACTGCATCAGATGGTCAGTAGGTAATGCCTATGAGTAGATCGAAGTCTCTCAGACAAATTACTTGTGTATTACACACTGTGATGAAGTAAGAAATGAGGATATTCGTTGCTGAACCTTCATGTATGAAAAGTGTTCAAGGTTGCGTATTTTGCAATCAATTTTTGTCGTACGTACTGCGACATGTACACCTCTTCACTTAATATATTTGGTACCAGGCGTGTTTCTGTGGGTACCACACACATTGTCTTTTCCATGAATACAAGGATTCTGAAGTATGCCGTTTTTTCTTGATGTGCGGCGCGTGAAGGAACTTGTACATTTCAGGTTATTATCGAATTGAGAGTAATCGTCTGTTTCAATTGAGGTGGCTACAGTTGAATCGGAGTGTAAAGTAAAGACACTGTTAAATGCATGCCTTGCAAGATGGTTATATATTCGGTCTATATCTTTTGGTTTGGCTGATGTTTTTTTCTGTTTGCTGATTCAACATCCTTAAAAGACTGGTTGCTGATCCTGCATCACCTAATTTTATTGCCGATGGAGTCTGGCATGGAAGAGAAGTCTGATTTGGACGGCTGTTAGTCTTGTGAAAGATTGTTGGGCTGATTCAATATCTTTGATATGTATTTGAGAGTAATCTGCTTTAAAGTATCCTTTTCTTCTCAGTTATTTGTGACATTTTTGGATGAAAATATTTGCATATTGTGTCGGGTAAATCCTCAGTCATCTTTGTTTCTCTACTTTTAATTACGTACTGTATGTCTTGGGTTATCTGTATTAACACTTTTAGCCAGAAATTCTATATCTGCATAACTTTAATTTATTGTATTTGCAAACCAAGTTCCACCTCTTAGTATTATTTCAATTCGTTGGGTTTGTATTAATTCTAATATTTAACTGATTTAAGTTTGTGGTGTGAAGGTTTGAGATTTGAAGATATGTTGTGGTCGGTCTTGTGCTAGTCTTTCCTAATTATTTGTAAATGATAAGCTTATATTTGTACGTGTGTCTCCAGTGTGAATATTTGTCTGAGTTGATGTCGATGAAAAGAATACAAATTCTGTTGAAATTTTTAAGTTTTAAATATTTTTATCTTTAACACACTGCATATTGTTGTTACCATGACAGATAAGTTATTTACACCAAGTCAGATAACTGAAAGTTTAAGCCCAATATAAAACATTTATATAAATGTTTTATGCTGGGCTCAAGCATGTTCCTCTCAAGAATTGTGTTCTTGTTTCAGATATTTTGGACCCTCTTATTTAAAATTTGATATTTGATGGAAATCTTCAGACAGAGGTAGCTAATCGAACTAACTTTACTACGGTACACTGATACAGTGCTAATGGGTCACTATGTAGTGGACTCCAGTTCGTTACATCTGAGTGGGAGTAAGCAAATATGCTGCCTGAGCATGAGCTATATTCAGCACATCAATCCTATTTGAGTATTATATTGAGATAGGCTAAATATAATCTGTTCATGCAACTCACATTAGTCCCTTTCATTTAAAAGTTTAAGAAGCCTGATATCATATATACGATCTAATACTTTTGTTAGAGAGGTCAGAAAAAGTAAGCGCTAAACGTATGAGCCCACTCCCAGTTGAGTTACAGTCTCCTGTCTCAAAACGTATTCTCAGAGTTGACCATTCAATCACGTCATACAAACAATTCAGAAACAAACAAATTTTCAGCAAATTTACTGGAGAACATTAATTTCCACTATGCTCCCATTTTTCTTTCTTTTTTGTTTTTAGAGATATTTGTTGAAGTTGAGGGAAGATTTACCGAAGGAAAATGCCATGTCCTCAATCCCCTCAATCTTGCCGACCACACTGATGTAAACATCTGACAAAATAGCGGTCTTCTCTTTCAAAGGCAGGCGGTGAGGGCGATTATAATGGACAAGATTAAGAGCTCTGTCCGTCCAGCTTCAACATGCAACTCCGCGTATCTCGGACAGAACCAACTGACATACTCGATAGACTACCTATAAAAATGAATGTCTATGTTCATATTATTTAATAGCCATGCATTTTTCACGAGTGAAAATAGTAAATTGCCTACAACTTAGAATAGAAATTGAATAGGACAATCTAGAAACTTTGCCGATAGTTTTATAGCCCAGGACAGCAAAAGATAAAAAAGACAAAATATAAATTGAAAAGGATATGGGAAGATCACTGTGTTACTGAAACTAATTGTGATAATGCTTGTAATGATACCGGTGATGATTAACAAAAGAATATTAATAAGTATCTCTAACATTGCGCAAGTCAATAATTGTTGTCAATCTAGTGTGGACTATTCAGCTGATCAACTACATTATTTGACTGGTGTTATACTATCCACAGAGGAGGAATATCAGAAGTCGATATGTAGGGAATTTGAACGAGAATGGAGCGAGATGTAACTTTATACTGCAAAACACTTACTCCAAACGCACCGTTTCTGTTATCTACCACACTAAAGAATTCAATTTGACTGAAGGGAATCGAATTCAATAGCTTTCGTTTTTCTGGCAAACTTGGTGCGAATATTATGAATAATAAATGGTAGTTAGCGTTAAAAAAAATAGGGCAAAAGTGTTTAATTTAGAAAATAACGCTAGAAATTAGATAATGAAAGGATTGACTGGAAGAGATATTTTCGAAAGACATCAGTACCCCATGTGCTATTGGGGCTGTAATGATCGTTGACAATTTCTTCAAAGCTCGTCACAAAAGCTAAATTTTTATGACCAGGTTCATATTTTACAGCACGAAGAACGAAAGTATTTTGAAGACCATAGCTTGCAGACGAGCGATTTGGCAACAGAGCTTTGATACTGTGCCCCATTCCAACATATATGTGCAGCCTTTCATCTGAATCTTACTGAAAGGGTGACTGGAAACTGATTTCAAAACCCTACCACGACGATTTTCCACAACGCTTCACAGAAAGATAAAATAGTGCGAAAAAAAAACACATAAAAATAGCATGCACGATGAGGAAATATCTGAAAATGGATAGTCTGCTTTACAAGTACTATTTGAACCTTCCAAACTTGTTATTTGTCAATGCATACAACAATTGACAGCTACTCGGAGGCACTCCAAGTAATATGAACTTGAAAGTGGACGATATCATGAGGAAGACTACACGCAAGTTGAAGATATAGTTCTTTGGCCATAACTTTGCAAAATGCAAAGTAAAGATTAGTGATGGTTTAGTTGTGTCATCGTAGTTGGACAACCTTGTGCGAATTCGCGAAGAGTTGATTATAAAAAATATCCTACTCTTGTGAAATACCGCAGAAATATTAGGCTTGGTTTCTATGGGATATAATCAATTTAGATCGATAGGAAATGTTAACAGGAGTGGAAATCACTTCAGATTTCCCACATATTGTTCCTATTTTCCTTTGTTTATAATAATACAGTACAAATCCTGTAGTACGATCAATTATATAGCACACTCACGTTTTGCAACATTTGTGGCTTCGTGTCAGCTTAAGAAATAATTAACATCGTTCTGTCGTTTTTTATCATCATCATAAAAATTTTACATATTCCTGTTTATCCGTGTTCAAATTCTGTTTCTTTAACTTAGATTTTTTTCTTCTAACTTGCATTTTCCCTTCTTCCTTTCTGCTTCAAATAGAGGCATGGAACAAGAGGCTAGATTTACGGGAAAAGCTTCGCTCAATTTCTATTCCGAACTGTAGCTAATTAAAATTGCAAAGATATTTAAACGTGTATCATAGCAAATTTTCCTCATTTCATTTTCAGTCTTGTAATACAATCTTTTATGCCAATCTGAAACGATTTCGAAAAGCATAACTTTTAGTTAAATTCACTTATGGTATACATATAATCATCTATGAAGCTATTCTAATGATATATATGATTGTAACAATATATTGAATTGCGTGTGCTGATGGAAAGTGTCATTTATGTACAAAATATATGGTTCACTTGATTTTAGGAAAATTTTAATTCTCACACTATTGTTTATACTGATCACTAATTACCTCTATGCCCACAGAAAAAACAAAGTAAAGCAACGATGTTACTTTGTTATCGGGGAGCAAAAAAGGAAAAGAAACTGATGTGACGAAGCCAAAGTATAGCAAAATTATATTAACAGCTAAAACGAAATAAATGTAATTCTGAATCAGGAACTAGAAATACAAAATTGTTCGGTGTTGTTGGCTATGAGCAGCGTTCAACCGTTGGTCGGATTTCGTGCCTAGCCCGGTGATAAAATGATGCTATTGTACGTTAAGTGTTGCGTTAATCTTGATGAAGCAGAATATCACTAATAAAAGATGTGTAAGAGGATTTCCCTGCTGAATATATATTTTATTGAACGATTTCAGTTTGGTGAACTAATAAATAAATAATACAGTTCTATATTTAAGAGATGAGGAATTATGTACATTATTTACAATTGACAGATATTTGTCTTCATCTTGCTTGTTGTTAACACAACATTTCGGCTGATATACGCTCCAGCCTTCATCAGGTGTCTTGGGGAAATTTCGAACCTGGGTTCTTATTCTTAAGGTACTTTTCAATGTTATTATTATTATTATTATTATTCAGGTCACTGTCTGGGATCGTACTCAGAATTTTGGGGTTAGTAGCTCGCGCCCTTAACCATTACGCCATATGCCCGTGGGCATTTATGGAGTGAATTTTAGGGCTTATAAATCTAATATTTTTCTATCCTTCCTTAATATCAGTTCCCATATGCTGTTCATATCTGCACTCGGTCTGCTTAGGAGGTTGTTGTGTCCTAGCATATGTGCTGCATCTTTTAGTTTTCGTATCTTCCAGTGGTGTGCTCTGTCTATTATTTTAAAACCATCAATAGAAGAGAATATCACCAAGAACTGCGTGTACTCCATCCCATGCAGCTGTGGTAGGTTATACAAACGCGAAACATGCCCTCCCACCTCAAAATAAGGGTAGAGGAACACCGCAAAACTGTGACACTGGGAGATATTCATAAATCGGGTATAGCTGATCATGCATGGAAATATAGAGACCACCTCCCCCTGTGGGATGAAGTTAAAATAATAGACAGAGAACACCAATGGAAAATACGAAAACTAAAAGAAGCAGCACATATGCTAGGACATAATAACCTCCTAAGCAGACCGAGTGCAGATATGAACAGTATATGGGAACCGGTATTAAGGAAGGATAGGAGAATATTAGACTTATAAGCCCCAAAATTCACTCCATAATAGCCCACTGACATATAGCGTAATGGTTAAGAGCGCGGGCTACTAACCCCAAAATTCCGAGTTCGATCAAAGGCAGTGACCTGAATAATGATAATAATAATAAAATCGAAAAATACCCAGATTCGAAATTTCCCCAAGACACCTGAAATATTTCTCATACGCACCTCTTTAAATTCACTCCATACTGCTTTTATGGTCATTTAGTTTGGACTAAATTGGCTTTACAACTACGTACCGTAGTCTTGGGCCGACCAACGCTATGTGAATGAATTTAGCTGACGGAAACTCTGAAGAAGCCAGTCATATATGAGTGTGTGCGCGCGCGTATGTATGTACGCACCTCTTTAAATTCACTTCATACTGCTTTTATGGTCATTTAGTTTGGACTAAATTGGCTTTACAACTACGTACCGTAGTCTTGGGCCGACCAATTTATTTTCCACATGTGCGTGTGTGTGCGTGCATGTATATATGTACATGTATGTGTGTGTGTGCGTGCATGTATATATGTACATGTATGTGTGTGTGTGCGCTCCCGCACCTGCGTGTCGTTATGCCTGTGTTTGTCACCTACCACCGCTTGACAACTGCTAACAATAGTAAGTACTGGGGTTGATTTGTTCGGTTAAAATTTTTCAAGGCGGTACTCAAGTGTGACTGCAGTCTTATAACCGAAACAAGCAAAAAGTAAATAGTAAAAGATTAGGTTGGGAAGAAAGACTTGTCGCAGTTTGACCTTTTCAATACTTACGGTAAAATACGCATTGATTTTTACATTCTGTTATTTGCTTTCTTTCTTCGCTATAGATTACTTTACACCAGAGCGGTTAGATTTGCGTTAATTTTACTCTTTTAAAATTAGTTTAGATCAAACCCATCTCAGACACTCTCTACTCTATGAATTCAAAAGAGACTCTTTAGCTGTGTAAGTGGCAAGAAATATTCATTCTCTCTATAGAGAAGAAGCTTTAAGTGTCAGGATATGCCATCGCTTATTTGACAAGATTTGCTAGGGAAATTTTTCTCTCGCAGACTCCCTACGACCTGAATGACCAAGTTCTGTCAATGCTGAGCTTCGGAAAAACCGTAGTTGAAGAAAATTCAAAGCACACTGAAAGAGAATTAACAGAATTCTTCAATTTAAGTCACACTTCGAACATAAAATACCCTCATGAAGTAGGGAATCTGCGAAAGTTTGGTCAGGTAATCCAAGTGTGCCTCTGCCTGTTATTGAAGAGAAGACGTGCGACGAAGCCTTTCCAAGGTAGAGCCATCATATGTCATGAAGAGTGGTTTCTCTATAATCACATCCAACAAATATGGCGATGGTCAGCGCCCAATGAAAAGGGCAATTAATCCCTAAACCAAGACTACACCGGAAAAAAAGTTATACTCAATGTTTGGTGGGATATAAAAGGTGTCGTCTATCATTAAGTACTAAAATATACAGCCAAAAGAAAATACTTAATGTAGTATTATTGTCAATCGGGAACATTGCATAGAAATTTGCAGAAAAGCGCCCATAATAAATCGTAAAGGAAAGTTGCTCTTACACGATAAGATGTGACCACAAATTGCTTAAGTCATTCAGGGAAAGATTATGGCACTAAATATGGAAGTTTTTGCTTCATACAACATTCTCTTCAGTTTTTTGTCAGATTATTGCAGCGTTATTTAGATGGAAAACAAGTTTATTATTTGTGAAGAGGTTGTGAAGAGTTGCGTGCACAACTGGTACTTATTTATCGACCCCGAAAGGATGAAAGGTAAAGTTGACCCCGGTGGAATTCGAACTCAGAACGTAAAGACGGATGATATGCCGCTAAGCATTTCGTTCGAGTTTGTTAACGATTTGCCGGCTCACCACCTTACACATTATAAATAATAGTATGTAAATATTGGGTTCTACTTCGAGATCTAGTTACAAAAAAGAATTAACAAATATCTGTTTATTGACCAGACTATAGATGTCCTTATACATTACTGCTCATAATATGCTTCCATTTTCCCCCACAATGTTGTCCTTCTCTTCCATTTGGGTGTAAATGTTTCGACTGTGTCGTTTCCCTGTTGCCTTGGAGGTCTTTTGAGTGGTCTCTTCCTATTTCCTTGATACCATTCAACAACAGTATGGGTCCAATAGTTATCTATGAGCCTTGTGACTTGTTACGTCCAATGAAACTTGTTCTTTCTGTATTCCGATATCACAGTACACTCCATTTCGTTCTCGAATTACTCGTATTTCTTGTAGGTAACGAGAGCACACATTGGCTTCCTCGTAGGCTTCCTTTTCTCCAATGTAAGTGGTACTATTTCAGCTTTAGCATGTTGGTTTTCGAAGCCATCAAGTACTTTTCTGTTCCGGGTTCCTTACTTGTTATTTTATTGAAGCTTAGTTTTTGATATTACATTGATTCTTATACTGTTTGCTAATTTTCACCTTCATTAATGTATAATATAATTTTCGACTACTCCCAAGTACTTGTATAATCCTTCAATTTCAATTTCGAAACATAAGTCATTCTGGTATCCATATAGGTTACTAGCAGGTTCTCCTGCTGGGTATTATTTCTGAAATAATACATATAGGTGTCTCTGTGAACTATTTTGGGGAAAATTATTCTGTTGAAAAGGAAATTAAAGCTGCATCAGATAATAATTTCAACATTTTTAGTTACTGTAATAATGTATCAATAAAAACTCCCTTAAAATTGTGAATAGAGATTAGATTATACGATTACTTATCTAACAGCACTCCTTTAAATATATTTCTTTGAAGATTTTGAAACACTAAAACTCATGCAATAAAGCTAGATGAAAAATGTAATCATAAGAATAATTATTATTGATAATGAAAGTGAACATTTCTTTTTTTTAGGTATTTTTTTTTAAAGATATTCCGTTGATTTATCATTCATATTTTTATAAATATCACCATTTTGAAGTTTACGTATTCTTGTAAAATATACAGCTGAATTTGAAGTTTATTTATACAAAACTGATTCAATGTTTCACAAATTCCTAATATAAAAAGAATACTGCTTTATTTTAATTACACTGTGCAGTGAATAACTGTTGGGTATTGTTTTGTTTAGAAACATAGATGAACGAAAAACACTTTAGGAATATCACGCTTGCAGTCAACCATAGGTGTAGGTCTACAGAGAATATATCCTATGTTTGCAAACGAAATTTCGTTTATTAATTTCCGTAAATAAACAATTATGTTCTCACCTAGTGTGAAGTTGTATAGGACATTTTATCTGAGCCTTTTATGGGAATGCACTCTCAAATAAATAGGTTTAAAAAGAGAAAGAAATGCGCTAATTTTAACGGAATTTTTCTTGCTATGTTACAGGGCAACATAGTTCACTGAAAAAAGTGAACGAATCACTGAATATAATGTGGTAGAGAAATTGAATTAGAGAATAAATTTAAGGAGTTTGAAAGTCTGAGGAGTACAAAAGTCGAATGGATACATTTCGAATATTGCTGGTTTACATCCTAATCGTCATTTTTACTGGATCAATAAGCGTTTATACAGCAAGGTTTTGCCTCAGTGACTTCACAAAAGCATTATTTTTCAGGCTTACAAACTGATCGATGAAAATTAAGCAAATAAGTTGAAGTAAATGTCTGATATACACATCTGCTTTCAACAACCTTATATTTATGAGACAGCTGCGATACTTTAGATAAGGAAATATCTATTCTGTACTATTTCATGTGAAATTCGCACACCTTATCTATAGAAGCAAATATGTATGTGTGAGTATGTATGTGTGTATTGTGAAAACAATGAGTGAAATAAAAAGAAAAGTGACAACACAAATGGGAGAATTTTTAAGAAATAATTTATTTGTTTAACGCTTAAAACAGAACGAAAAGTATCTTAACGTTTCAGTCGCAAGTTCTTCATCAGAACAAAAGTATAGGAGGAAAGTGAAGTAGGAGTGTAAAAAAGAAAAAGGGGTTAAGGAGAGAAAAAGAAGAAGGTTAAGGGAGAGATAGGAATACAATTCTATGGGCGACTTAAGAAGGGAAGAGAGGCGGGTGTTTGTCTACATGTATAGGAGTGTATCCTTGTTTTGAGAGGAGGGGAGAGTGGGGAGTGATGAGTGAATTGTTTTATAAGCACACACAGTTACATTCATATATTTACATCAAGATATAACAACCATATTTCGACTTTTAAGCACCGTGATAACTACCCTTTCGGGTTTAATTTGGAAACTTAAAGGCGAAAGGACCAACTACGATATCAAATAGAAAATCCTTTCCGAAACCAGACTTTATATTAACGGGTCCGAAAAATGTCCAATATGTTCGCTTGAAAAACTACGTCTCTTAAAGAACCTGAAAGCCTCCAACGATTGCGTAAATTCTAGGAACAAATTTCGCTGAATATAATTTTCTTCAGAAAAACAATTCGCTATATAATTTGTTCATTTAGCGAACAGTTTGTATATGCTCTCACAGCAATTATACGCTTGCGAGAACCACTTGTGGTTCGTTGTTCTGATTTTAGTCAGGAGAGAAAATGGACTCTCAGTCGCTTATACGCTAACATACTCTTCTCGTTGATCGTTAATCAAACTGCAGCTCATTATGCGGGTTTAATTTTCTTGAGAAAAATTTATTGTTTTTCAATTTGTTCGCTTAGAGAACCGTCCGAACATGAAGTACTCCACTGTGTATTCATCATAAGTTATATATATATAAACACACACATACACGCATACATACGCACATATACATGTAACGCATATATCTATATGTACATTGCAATTCCACCTGTCTTTTCTGTTGGTTCACAATACAACATATTTTGGTATGTATATTTCTGCATCTGCAATATCGAGTTTTAGATGAGTTTCGGTGAATGCTATGCATAAAACTTAATTGCATGCAACAAAATCTCTCAGTTGTAACAGTCGAATAATGTTTAGTAACATTATCGATGTGACATCTGTGCTGATGTCAGTGGTAGTACTCTGGATCCATTGGCTCCATTGGATCCATTGGCTCCATTGGATCCATTGTTTTTTGGTGGGATGGCTTCAACTCTGAAATTAATGTACACAATCTTTTGGGGAATGCACAAAAATGATTGTTGCTCAGCTGCAACCCTTACGACTTCACTTGAATAGGACTTATTATTGGAAATAGTGCGCGTTAAAATTGTATATTTTCGTTTTGGTGCTGGTGGTGCGTGATTTTTTACCCTTTGGTATCTTTGTTTATCCTGTAGTCATTTTTGCGGGGAGGTTTTTGTCTTCTCTCATGCAGCTATGGTACGGTTTTGGGTGTGTGAAACGGTAGTCTACCCCATCGCCCCCATGCCAGCAGGCACCACGCAAGTAGAATTTATGTAGTCACGTGTGCTCTCTCTTTTTTTCTGGAGATAGACGGAGGGGGCCAAGTCAGGAAAGTAAGGTGAGAGGTTTACCAATTCGAAGCCAAAGTCGCGTATTTTCCGTTGAGTTTCATATGCCGTGTGTGTTGTGTGTACTTTGTTTGTTGTGTGTACTTTGTTTGTTGTGTGTACTTTGTTTGTTGTGTGTACTTTGTGTGTTGTGTGTGCTAGTGCATCGTACTGCAAAAATAGCACACCACGGCTCAGATTTCCACACTTGGCATTTCTGCTTCGAAGCTTCATGCAGTTCGTCCAACAGAGACGTGATATTCTGCGTTGATGGAGCGGCCCTTAGGTAGGTATTTTACGAGGAGCACTCCGTCTTTGTGCTGGAACACTGAAGCTAGAATATTTCCAGCTGTGAAGCGCTGTGGTGCCTCTTCATTGATTGCTGCTTGGTTTGCGGGCCGTAATGATAAAGCCAAGTTTCATACATGGTGACTAAACGAGCCACAAAATCAGCTTCTCCAGCTGCAAAGCGGTCCAAAATCGCGTTTATGTCGTCACTCTGGTGCACTTCTGGTCTGCGTTCAGGCATTTCGGCACCCATTTTGCAGAAAGCTTTCACATGTCCAGAATGTTGTGGATGAGGTAGCCAGCTCTATCACTTTAGCAATAATCCGGCGGTTCTTAAGAATCATGACGTGTACAGCATTGGCTTTATCTGTGGTGGTGGTGGTAGCTGTCCGTCCTGACCGGGGTTTGTATGTGACCTCGAAATGATCAATCCGAAACCTTGATGCTCAGATTTTCACTGTGGAGTTTCCTTCATCTCACCATGGATTTCCGCTGCTCCTTTGCTTCAATTTTATCAGAATCCACTATAGGAGCTGCCATCATGCGTTAAATCTGCATCATGATTTTTTTTGATATTTTCTCCTAAATAGTTGTTCTACCTGCCCTGTAAAAATAACAACTCTACCCTTTCGCAATATATATATGTATATATATATATATATATATATATATATATATATACGTATACATATACATATACATATAAAAGAAGTTTGAAAACGCCACTATATACGATAAATTTTAATTTTCTCAGAGATATTTTACATGTTTCGGTTCTTGAAAAAACGAACCTTATCAAAAATACATATTTTTTTAAAAATATAATTAAAGGAAAATTTCATAATTATTTCTTACTAGTGTCAACAGAGTCCACGTGGAAGCGCTTTCTGTGTGGGGACATAATGGCTGTCTTGTGCATTGACTTGAATCGTTGGCCGTAGTGGTAGTAGTAGTAGTAGTAGTAGTAGTAGTAGTAGTAGTAGTAGTAGTAGTAGTAGTAGTAGTAGTGACCGTGCTAGTAGTGGTTACTACTACTCCTACAGCCAACGATTCAAGTCAATGCTCAAGACAGCCATTATGTCTCCACACAGAAAATGCATCCACGTGGACTCTGTTGACACCAGTAAGAAACAATTATGAACTTTTCTTTTAATTACATTTTTTTTTTTAAATATGAATTTTTGATAAGGTTCGTTTTTTCAGGAACAGAAACATGTAAAATATCTCTGAGAAAATTAAAATTTATCGTATATAGTGGCGTTTTCAAACATCTTTTTTATAAATAGATACCCACTCGTATGCCACCTACACTTTTTATCTATCTATCTATATATATATATATATATATATATATATATATATATATATATATATATATACATATGTACATATATACATATATATATATATATATATATATATATATATATATATATATATATATATATATATATATATATATATATATATATATATATATATATATATATATATATATATATATATATATGTATATATGTACATATGTATATATATATATATATATATATATATATATATATATATATATATATATATATATATTGGGGTTGCCAACTAAGTTCCCGCTGTTTTTTTAAATTTTGGAATTTATTGCGTTTCTAAATTTTGGAGTCTATTTTTTTTCGAGAATTCTATTTTTGAATCATTTTGGAATCTAATTTTTTTTCTATTTAATTTTAATTATTTTTTGTTTATTTTCAGATGATTAAAATGGAATGTCAAGTTAAGAAAAACGAACATTTTCGACACCTCCTTTTTGCTTTTAACCAAGTTTCTAAGGCCGCAATAGCTGCTCGAGATATTTGTCCTGTGTGTGGAGAGTGTGCCATAGCTGAAAGAATCACCGCTCGTGATTGGTATGCCAAGTTCAAAAATGGAAATTTTGACCTCAAACACGCACCTCGTTCTGGCCGTCCAGTTGAGTTTGATGAAGAGCAATTAAACCAACTTTTGCACGAAAATTCTCGTCAAACGACTAGGGATC
>NC_142930.1:27099761-27152261 GCF_046866305.1 Octopus bimaculoides | reverse complement strand
CTCTCCCTCTCTCTCTCTCTCTCTCTCTCTCTCTCTCTCTCTCTCTCTCTCTATGTATGTATGCATATATATATATATATATATATATATACTAGCAGTATAACCCGGCGCTGCTCGGGATTAAGCTAGGATTATTAAATGATTAAGTCCTTTATTTCAAACCAAAATAAGTAACATCGACATTAGATTTGAGCGAAATCCGTTGAAATTGGTTTGGCTGAAAATGGTTTGCTGGCAATTTGATTGGGAAATCCCATAAGGAATCAGTTTATTGGTTATTTTCACTTATTGACTCTTTTTTTAAATGTTGCATTAGAGATCTGCATAGGAGAAGGTTGATCTGAAGGTTTGCATTGGGGATCTGGATTGGAGTAACTTAGGAAAGCTTACCAACAACCTTAACGAAAAAATAAGGAGCCTGTCCCTTCTATGTTAACCCTAACCCTAACCCTAAACCCTAACCCTAACTCTGACCCTAAAACCGTAACCCTAACCCTAATCCTAATCCTAACCGTAACACACTAGTGGAAATCGTGCGGGTGTTAATCTAAAAAATTACCAAACCCTTTTTGTGGTCCGAAAAACGGGTTGGGGGGGGGGGGGTGACTGACAAATTGTTACATACGTTTTTGTTTCATAGTTGTGAAATATAAACAAAACTCTTTCGCTCCCAAAGTAGTATATGTGCGTATGTGTGAGAGTGAGAGGGGGGGGGGAGAAAGATGAACGATTTAAAATAAATATATTTTAATTGTTATGTGAGAAAGTATATATAATCTTATAGAATATAGTGTCTTTCAAAAACATCTTATATTTGAAACTATATCTCATGTTTTAGAAAAAAAATGCACTTTACTCTGTCTTAGCTACATTTTCTTTCGTAATACGCTTTGTCTCCCTCTTCCACTTGTTCGTTCCTTTTTTTTTATTTTTGTTAGACGCTGTCTTGGTGAGAGAATTTTTTTTCCTTAGCCGCTTTGTCTCCCTCTTCCACTTTTTCATTTTTTTTTTTTTTAGACGCTTGGCAAACACTCTGTTTCTCGCCTTGTCACAAACACACTATTTCTTTCTTTCTCTCTTTTTTCTTTCTCTCTCTCTTTCTTTCTTTCTTTCTCTCTCTTTCTTTCTTTCTCCCTCTCTTTCTTTCTTTCTCTCTCTCTTGCTCTCTCTCTCCTTCACGCGCGTACGCACAGATTTGACTTCGCCATGTCAACAAACTTTAAAATTGGTAAAAGTTTATCGATTTTTACAGCTATACGCGGGCGCCTCTGTGAGAAAAAGTTGACAAAAACACAGATAGGGTCATGAACAATGTCCTCCTAAAATTGGAGCGACATGCGTGCTAATTTGTGGATGTGCATAACCCACATCACATACACACACACACAAACATCTTGTGTTTTATAGATATTGATATTTATGAGCAAACGAGATAACAAAGAAACAAACAAATAAACGATTATCTTACAACTGTTTCTGCTGTGAGATGCAGTGTATACATAGTTGAGTGCCTGAATAAGACCTTAAAGCGTAATCTAAAGAAACAGCTGTAGGCTAATGAAGTCCATCACATAATCGTTTATTTGTGTATTTCTAGGTCATTTCATTTTCCTATTTCCCCTCTCTACCCGACTAATGCTTCCTTGAAGCATGTGTATATTGAGTTCTAGACCAGATTATTAGTCTCGCAATGCCGAAGCGTTATATAAATATCGTTGTTTTTCCTGTTCGCCTTTGTATCGTCTATCTGTTCGGATGTTTTATTGTCCTTTATTGCGTTTTTGTTCCATTTTTTATATTTATATTTATACACATAGCAGCCTACGTACACTTTTACTAACCTTGTAAGTATATATATATATGTATATATATATATATATATATATATATATATATATATATATATATATATATATACAGCCGAATGTGAATACATATTAATCCTGGGTGTATATTTTGGAGTACGGTTGAATATCAGTTATGCGATGACGCTTGATTGCGTACATATTTAATCCTAACACACGCAGAACTGTGTAAGACTAGCCACGCTTTTTAAATAAACTTTTATGTATATGAATTTATGCGTATATGTGAGGGAATGTATACATGTATGCATATATGTATGTATATTTATGTAAACTGCAGATTTTGGGGGAAATTACTGATGCACATGCTATTTCTCTTCTGTGTTAATATATTATTAAACTTTGCATTTTAAAATATTTTTCTGCAAAGGAAACTAGAATTTTGTCTTATTAACGATAGTTCTTGAGGTAACATAAAATCATATTTATTGAATTTCACCAGTTTAGGGAATGTTCTATGGCAAATGTTATTTTATCTGCGGTCTAATAGTAATGAAAATACATAAATTTCCTAATTTAGAAAAACAGAATACCGTGTTTCCCTGAAAATAAGACCTACTCCGAAAATAAGCCCCACCATGATTTTTCAGGATGTTTTTAATATAAGCCCTACCCTGAAAATAAGACCTAGATAAAAATGCATCAGCTTGTTAGCAAGACCATGTGATGTTTGCAAAGTAAACGAACTACTGTAGCTTGGCTAAAGTCTGCGCTAAGCGCGCATGCACGGAGTTGACTCTCTTGGCTTGATTCCTTTGATCCCCAGGCAAGATGAGTGCAAAAAGAAAGAGTTATTCCGTGGGGGACATGATATCGCAACTATTCAGCCTAGTTCATTGATAAGCAATTTGTGAATGTGTTCCTTGGATCTCTGATTTCCGAAATTGACAATAATCGTAGCACAATTACACCTACTTATCACTTTGATTATAATAGTTACATTACTCCACATTAATTGATACAGTCACCGTCATGATTTGAACTCTCATCATTATTATCTTCATGTATTTTTCCTATTCAATAATGAGCATCATTACCTTGTTGCGTATTGAACCTTTCATAAATAATAATAAAGCAGTGAACTTTTATTTACTTTTTTTTTTTTACTAAATGCGTGAAAGGTGTAGTAGTAGTTATCATTAAATTAAATGATAGTTGGGACGCAAGATCAGTAGCGCAGGCATGGCTGTATGTAACAAGTTCTCTTGGTCCGGATTTCACAACTTGAAAAAGTGTCTTTTCTCATAACCACCGGTTCTCAAGCAGTGGTGGGAGGCCAAACACAGATACAAAGACGTGCACACACACACCACACACACACACACACACACACACACACACACACAAACACACACACACAAACACACACACACACACACACACAAACACTTATGATATATTCTGCTAAGAACGTAATAGAGTAGAGTATAAACCTCGACCACCTTCAGATTTCACCCTGTGCTATCCATGATATTATACGTACTTCCTGGTTTGCGTTCGGACTTCTGTTGTGTGTGAATAGATAATTGAAAAAAATGGAGTCAAGAAGGAATACGGTTAGATATTTATTTTCGATCACTACAATTGTTTCTGTGCAACGTAGTTCACCAGGCATGCAGGTACTTGATTATGCAAATGCATTATGAGATCTAGTTGTGTTTCCTCAGGCAATGTATACATATTGTAGCCGTAAGTTCAAAATCTTGGTTTCAAGAGCACCCTTTCTGTCTGTCGTGGCCCGAAGGTATTAGTAGCCACTGAGTTTATCAAGATGTGTTGTTGCTGAAGGACCGTTATCAAACTGTTTTGAATGTGTAGATGAAGTGAGATGGTGATTCTGCTACTGTTAAGGTTGTAGCCGTTTTAAAGAGATTGGCATTTGATTTCTTTGTACTATTGATCTGTTCTTCATGGTCGGTTACACATGCGATTGTCCTTAGCTGACCTTTAAGAATTGGCTCATACTTACACATACATAGTCGATCACATATACATCCATATATATACTAACGCTCGGACACATACACACGCACACGCCTGTGTATGTATATGCGTGCGTGCGTATATACGTACATATATTTGTAGATATGTACGTAGGTGAGTGCGCGTACATATCCATATATGTGTAAATGTATATATGTGTGTGTGAGTGTGTTTGTGTGTGCGTGCGTCTGTCTGTCTGTCTGTCTGTGTCTGTGTGTGCGTGCGTCTGCGTGTGTGTGTGTGTGTGTGTGTGTGTGCGTGTGTGTGCGTATGTCTGTGTACGTATGTTTTGCAATTATACACATACATAAGTGCATGATTTTTTTTTTATCAACTGTATGCTATCTTTTTCGAAATATATATGAAAAATAGTGATTCATGGCGTTTTTTATTCATCGCTATCACATCATATTCTCAAGTTATACAGAAACTTTACTTTTCTCTTTTTGCATAATATAAGTAAATGATAAAGTATATTCTTTTCTACTCAAGGAACAAGGCCCGAAGTTTTGGCGGAGGGTCCAGTCGATTAGATCATCCCCAGTACGCAACTGGTACTTAATTTATCGACCATGAAAAGATGAAAGGCAAAGTCGAACTCAGTGGAATATGAACTCAGAATGATAAAGTATGTTATCAATGAAAATGCTCACCTTGTATTAAATCTAATGTATTTTTCTTTAATTTCAGTTTGTAAATATGTCTTTAGGTTGCATAAATTCACCAGATATAGTTTGCTACGTCTGTGAGCAAAAATTCATCTTCAGATTTCTGGAGTAATATTACTCCTTTGTTGAAGCGCTACTATTTAGCTTATTTTGGCTGCAGATTGGGAGATCAGGACAATTCATTTACACTTCATAAAGCTTGCAAAAGTTGCATTGACAAGTTCCAAACATGGTCAGTTGGAAAACTGAAATATATGCCCTTTAGAATATCAATGGTATGGTAGGAGCAGATGAACCACTATGTTGACTGCTATTTCTGTATGACTAAAGTAGTTAGATTCAACAAGAACACTAAGGATCACATAATGTACCCAAATATTCTGTCAGTAATAAATAAAGCCTGTTCCACATGATATTCCTGTACCTGTGCCACCCGAGACATGGGAAATTTCATCAGTGTCTGATACTATTGATACTAATGAGATTTCCATCTCATTAGTAAATTATGAACCACCAACAAACGACGATCTCAAACTCTTCAACCAAGCTGAGCTTAATGATTTGGTGAGAGACATTAACCTTCCGAAAGAAAGTGCACAGTTACTTGGCTCTAGACTGAAAGAACACTGGCTTCTATTTCCTGGAACAACATTTGCTTGGTACCGTCATTGTGAAGCGGAATTCACTCAGTTCTTTGAGAAACAAGATTCTTTAATTTTTTATTAAAATATTTCTGGCCTTATTGAATACAAGGAGATGTCGTACAAAGCAGATGAATGGTGGCTCTGCATTGATTTTTCTAACAGAAGTTTAAAGGTTGTTATTCTCTACAATGGCAACAAAGTTGCATCTGTGCCAACTGGCCATAGTGTCCAAATGTCAGAAACTTATGAAAATATGAAGTCACTAATAACTGCCATCAAGTACCATAATCACAATTCTCTCGCTAGTGGTGATTTAAAAGTTATTGCTCTCATACTAGGTCTTCAAGAAGGATACACCAAGTATCCCTGTTTCTTTTATTTTGGGGATAGTAGGGCAGAAAGCTAGGACTATGAACAAAATGATTGGCGACCAAAAACCAGCTTCTTACCCGGAAATCACAACGTGAAAGCTATGCCTCTAGTTGACCCCACGAAAATTCTGCTGCAACCGCTCCACATCAAATTAGGGCTTATGAAAAAATTTGTGAAGTCCCTGGACAATCGCATGCGTAACCAGCCATGAAGAACAGCTGCTTTCAAGTACTTGGAATCAAGGTTTTCTCATAAGTGAAGGCAAGCTAAAGACAAGAATCTTCGTTGGCCCTCAGATTCGGGGATTGATGAAGGACGAGCATTTTGAGGAAGCATTAGCAGGTGCCGAGATGAATGCCTAGTTTTCCTTCAAGTAGATTGTCCAAAACCTATTGGGAAACAGCTGCACCCCAGAATATGAAAAAATGATCCAACACCTAATTTCAAGTTTCCAACAACTTGGGTCAAAAATGAGTGTCAAGATGCACTTTTTGTACTCACATCTCGACTATTTTCCCACAACTTGTGGGGACTACAATGAGGGACAAAGACAGCAGAAACTCGATACTAAGGCAAATAAAATGTCAGCATGATGGTGGATTACTGCTGATCATTGAAATGCGATGATTCGGATGCATAACACAAGCGGAATTCAAAGCAGTTCTCCTTCTTTGCTTCTTTGAATCAACATATAGGCTAACTATTAGGAGTATATTTCTGTTGAATTCATTTGATCTAATGATGATAACCCACAATTCATTTCATGATGAACATGATTCACATCATGTTGATTTGGAATACATATGTTCTTGAAACTAGCAGAGTATTCTTTTCCGTGAATACTTGCTTCATTTTAAAAAAGTAACAATTTATTAAAAATTCACATTTTTATTATAATTTGTATTTTATTAAAATTCTTACTTGATAGAGCAAAATGGTCTAGATATATTAAAATCAGCAACCTAAGAATATATAAGATCACATCTACGAATAAAAATGAAAATAATTCTCAAATGCAGACAAGTGTAATGAGTGAAACTATTTCACATTGGCGTTGAATATTCAGTTTTCGGATAGACGAGGCTGCCGAAAATCCTAATTGAAACCACAACAAGAGAACTCTGGTGCTCCCTCAAACATACAATAAATATCAATAAACAAATATTTGGTTTGTAACTGTATACACCCAATTTATGATAAATTAGTTCCCACGCATGAAATCCTTTAAGTTTATAATATTCAATACACCACCTGTGCTTAATATAACGTGTTATTAATTGTTCGTATTGATTGTATCTGGAAAATACCACTTCACTTCCTATATAAAGTTTCGGATTTTGGAAAGTGGCAGCACAAATTGCCGAGATGAAGTTATCGGTGACTGCAGCTTTTGCTGGTAAGTATCATCGTGTTTGCACTTTCTTGGATAATATTTCTGTCTCGTCTTTTATCAGGCCATCCCATAAGTTCTGTCCGATTTCACCTTTTTTAAAATTGAATGAAATTTAATAGTATTTTAGAATGTCTAATGGAATTTTTAATTATTTTTATGCATTTGTATACATTTAAACTAATTAAATATTATTTTACACTATAATAGAATTAAAATTTCTTTGATTAAAACCTTTTCTAACATGGAAGTATCCAGAGAGCATTTGAGGCACACAATGCTTTATGAGCACATAAAAGGAAACTCTGCAGCCGAAGTGACTCGAAACATACACTCAGTTTATGGGAAAGAATTCTTGAATGAAAGAACTTGCAGAAGATGGTTTGCAAAATTCAGAAGTGGAGATTTCAGCCTTGAAGATGAAGATCGAACAGGACGTCCAGTTGAGTTTGATGATAAGCTTCTTGAGGCATTACTTGAAGAAAATCCTGCATTATCAGTTGAAGAATTAGCAATGAAGCTTAGTTCAAACCATACAACTGTTCATCGTCATCTTCAACAACTCGGAAAGGTTCCTAAACTTGGAATGCAAAACCCGAGTTGACATCTGCTCTTCTCTCCATTCTCGCGAACTCATTTCACCCTTTTTGGATAGACTTGTGACTGGTGACGAAAAATGGATCTTCTATCGTAATGTTAAACGTCGTAAACAGTGGCTTGGTAAAAGGGAAAAAACTCAACTACAACCGAGAAAGGAACTTCATGGAAAAAAAGGTTCTTCTCTCTATCTGGTGGGATTGCAAAGGAGTAATTCACTATGAATTGTTACCACCTAATGCAACAATCTATGCTCAAGTCTACTGTCAGTAATTAGAGCGCTTGAGCCAAGCTTTGAAGAAAAAAAGATCCGCTTTAGTGAATCGAAAAGGAGTGATGATTCATCAGGACAATGCGCGACCCCGCACTGCAAATATCACATCACAGAAGATCGAAGAGCTTGGTTAGGAAAAAATTTCTCATCCACCTTATTCTCCCGATCTTGTTCCTTTAGATTACCATTTGTTTCGTAGTTTATAGAATCATTTGGGGGACATAACTTGCGCAAGCCAGGAGGAGATCGAAACTGACATTTCTCGCTTTGAAACCAAAAGAGTTTTACATTGATAGGATTAAAAAGCTTGTAAATAGATAAAAGGAAGTCATAGATAATCAGGGAAAGTACATTGATGATTAAATTTCAGTTAAATATAACATTTGATCACTTGTTTTCTTTATTCAAAATTCGGACAGAATTTATGGGATGACCTGATATATAGACATCTTTAACTTAGTTACAAGATATATTTTGTGATTTCATTTTAAAATATTATTCAATAACGGAAAGTATGTGGTAAGTAGCTTGCTTGCCAACCACATGGTTCTGGGTTCAGTCCCGTTGCGTGGCACCTTGGGCAAGTGTCTTCTACTATAGCCTCGGGCCGACCAAAGCCTTGTGAGTGGATTTGGTTGACGAAAACTGAAAGAAGCCCGTCGTATATATGTATATATATATGTATGTGTGTCTGTGTTTGTTGCCCCAACATCGATTGACAACCGATGCTGGTGTGTTTACATCCCCGTAACTTAGCGGCTCGGTAAAAGAGACCGATAGAATAAGTACTAAGCTTACAAAGAATAAGTCCTGGGGTCGATTTGTTCGACTAAAGGCGGTGCTCCAGCATGGCCGCAGTCAAATGACTGAAACAAGTGAAATAGTATATATATATATATATATATATATATATTAATAATTTGTTTAATCAAGCCACAGTTGGTTTATTAACATTGCAAATATGACACTTGACACATTTTTTAAAGAAGATATGTGAGTGTTGTAGATTTTACTAAATATTCATAATTAATTATTATAAAGAAGAGCTTGCTCGGATTTGCATGATATTGATCCTCCACCCATCTCGATCTTCATAAGCCCTCTCGTTGACGTCCAGAAACAAATGTTAAGTAATCGACTTTGAAAAGGGACAGTCGTTGACGTTGGAATGTATTTCTGACAATGATCCAACAATAAGGCATTAAATACGAATTATAGGAATTATGCAGACGAGAATAATTTTCATATTGTAGAGAGCATGAAATTGCTAGAATTAGCTAATATATTTCAAGATATCAATGTTAGTTCCAGTTAATTATATAAATAGAAGTGCAGCGTCATTATAAGGAATAGTGCGTTTTCAATTCATTCCCGATGTTACAATTCACTCAATTGTTATGCTTCATCTATGTTTTGAGGAACACATTAGCATCTGTTATGCCTACTCTATAAATTTGTGTATAATTAAAGTTACCAATTTTTTTAATATAAATGGCAGCGGTTCACTTGAAGTAGAGAAATAATAGTATAACAGTTTTAGCACCTAGTCTTGTAGTTTTACGTTACGATTTTCAATACAGTGAGCGCCAAATTTCTCATGCAACACGCTACGGTGAAAGGGAAAAAATGATAATCGTTTGTAATAGAATTAAATTGCTTACAATAAATTATTATTCTTTTCACTGTCAAAATACAATGCTTATTTGTAATATTTTGTCTAATGAATAACCTTATTTCATTGCAGCTCTTTTGGCATTATGCCTAATTGCAGCAGGAGAGCCATGTAAGTAATATTTAACAAATTGCTATATATATATATATATATATATATATATATATATATATATATATATATATATATATATATGCATCTCTCTCTCTTTCTCACTTTCTCACTCTCTCTCTTTCTCACTCTCTCTCTCACTTTCTTTCTCTCTCTATCTCTCTCTCTCTCTCTCTCTCTCTCTCTCTCCCTTTCTCTCTCTCACACACACTTTCTCTCTGTCCCTATCTATCACGGGTCGGAAATGAAGGACGATCCGGTGTTTAGATTAGAAACGATGTTCTTTCACTGAAGTTTCGATAAGATCAAGAGGGTAGTTAATGTACGTATGCTTGTACACACACGCACACACGCACACACACACACGCATACACACACACACACACACATACACACATACGCACACACACACACACACACACACACACACACATGCACGCGCGCGCGCGAATGAGTGCCCAAAAGTAACTGGAAACGTTCTCTGAGGGACAAAACCGTTGTAGTTCAGGCTGAAACGAAGGAACAGCGTGCTTCTGTGAAATTCTGTGAAATTCTATTTTCTGCTGGGGAAAACGGCGCCCGGAACAGTTGTCATGCTTCAAACAGCTTATAAGGACGCTACCATGAGGAAACCCTAAGTTTATGAGTGGTTTCCACGCTTTAAGAAGTTTCACTTGTCGCCTGAAGACCAATCTCGTTCAAGACAACCGTCGACCTCCCGAAAGAATGAAAACCTCATGAAATTTCATGAATTGATCTCGGAGGACCATCACCGAACAATTGGAGAGTTTGTTGATATGACTGGTGTGTTCTGGAGCTCCTGCCAACGAATTTTGAGCGAGAAATTGCGAATCATAAGAGTCGCAGCAAAAATTGTACCTCGCTTGCCCACGGAAGATCAAAAGCAGTCATAATCGAACGCGTGTCGTGAACTAAAAGAACTTTTGGGAGTTAATCTGGATCTTTTTCCGAAGGTCATGATGAAAGCTGGTACTCTGGAATTCGCAGACATGGAATAGTGGAAAAAGAACCTGGACCGATGCATTGTTTCAAATGGAGAATATTTTGAAGACAATAAAAGTGTAAACGTGTAAAACTAAGTGAATAAAATAATATTGCAAAATTCCGGTTTCTTTTGGGTACCCCCTCGTATATTATATGATATCACATTATATTATATACGTGTGTGCATGTATGTGTGGATAAACTTACATTCATGGGTTATTGTGTATGTCACTTTATTACACAAGTGTGTGCGTTTCATTACTTTCATATGCGCACGTGACTAAATGCATGTGTTTAATCCTGGAATTTCAGTTAAATAAAATTCGAAATGTTTTATAAATTTTTACAGTACCACTATTCGATTACATATAGAAAATGGGAATCATTTTTGGTTTGATGATTTTTTTGAAGATCCTAAGCTCTTTTAGGAATGTGCGTATTCTCAGTACACACATATATTAAGCATAAAATGTCCAATTTTGAGCTGAAAGTTTATTTTACTTTATCTCAACAAAAAGCAATGCAGCTTATCAAAATATGCACCTAAATTATCAACATAATTTTGCCATTTTATCGGTAGCTTATTTATGGTGGTAGCAAAGAATTCTGGCGAGCAAGAGGTGATGAAATCATTTTTAAGACCCGATATATCATATATATATATATATATATATATATATATATATGCACGCACGCACACACACACACGCACACACACACACACACACACACACGCACACACACACACACACACGCACACACACACACACACACAAGGTGCGATGAGTAAACTATCGTCAAAATTACTCAAAAATGAAAATAACTTTGACCAGATTTTAAGAGATATATTTACCAAAATTACATAAAACATATCTTGAAATACTAAAGAGTAAATTTATTCAATAAAATTGCCATTGGCTTCAACCACGGCCCCCAGAATCTCCTGCAATTCTTCTGGAGTTGGTTAATGCTGCTATAATCCTTATCTTCAGTTCATTTTTGGTGTTACAAGGAATTTTGCTAGTCTCTCGCTCAACTGCGCCTCACACATAGTAATCAAGGGGGTTGCAGTCTCTGGGGTTAGGTGGCCAGACGTTAAGGGTGATGTGGTCGCAGAAATTGTCTGACAGCCATGACTGTTTCTCCTGCTTGTGTGACACGGTGCAGAGTCCTGTTGTCAGACATGGTCTTCCAGAAGCCACCTTTTTAACCCAGGGCAGCACTACCTCCTCTAGGAACTTGATGTAGGCTCCCGTGTTGTGTCTGAGGCCGTGTGGTGAGATGAATGGAGGCACAACGTCGCCATTACTAGTGATCATTCCAAACACCATGATGTTGACTGGAAGTCTGATTTTTATCCTTCTGCGTATATGCCCTCAGACTGCACTGTCCTCAGATCGACACTCAAATGCTCTGAAATGTTCGTATTGGCGCTTCCAGTGCCAAGCAGTACAGCATGTCGTTTCCAACTTTCTGGCAGACTGAATTGCATCATGCTGCTGTTTTCTCACAGATGGTGCACAACTGACTCTACTATACTGTGTAGTCGACAAAATCAAAAAACAAACAATATGCATGCGCGAAATAAAAAACAAAATGGTGACAATTTATCAATCGTACCCCGTATATATATGTGTGCGCGTGTGTTTATACATAAGCACATGTCTTTTTTACATAAACACATGCTCCAATACATGCATAAACGTACGCGCGCACGCACACACGCAAACACACACACACATGACTTTGTGTCGATCCCTTCAATAATATAAGACATATATATTCACACAAACATATACAGGCACATACTCAAATGTTAAATATAAATATTTTTAAATGCACAAAAATCCTACAAACTGACTGAATAAAAAATTCACTACCTATGTAGAGTATGTGAGGGCTCATACAAACTGTCAAGTGAAAAGTTGTAATCAGGCATAGTTACAGCTGTATAGGTTCAATCGTAGGATGGAATTGGTCAAAATAAGAAAAGTTGAAGTTTGAGAAAAGATGGTTGAATAAATAACTGTAGTAAGACATTAATCTGGAGTGTAAGCTGGGAAAATGAAAAAAATTATAAAATGGCGCATAGCACAAGGAGACTTGCGACACACATGCAACGGCTTCTACCTCGTACGGTGCAGAGAACCATATCGGATATTATATCTTAGAGAGTTCCGCACTCGAATGGAGGACTAAGATCACACAACTACGTCGATGATAAAGGTAGAAACACATAACATGAAAGTGAGAAGCTACCAAAGCTAATGGTGGATTGAAATTTCTAGCGCAGTTGGATATGGCGCACCTCGGTTTTGGTCACTTGTAGAAGAGGAGGCCTTACCTTATACATGGGTGTGTATCTACGCATGTATAAGTTAAGTGTGATAGAAAATGTTGTGATTGGCGAAGGCATAAGCTGGTGTTGATGAAACGAGTTGAGTTCTGTTCTTTATTTTGTACAGCATTCTGTTTCATAATTTCACAGCTGCAAAACCTGATCAAGTGATTTTCATTAACTAGTAGGAGCAACAAAATTATAACCCGATTTAGATATATGTTTTATCGCTATGATACCTGTAACCGTGATCATTGCCCACATTTTGTCTCTTCATTCTCACTTCATCAGCGTTTTCATTGTCCTCTTCGCCATCTATGTATGTAATTGTATGCATAATCAATATGTTTGTATGTCTGCATAACATATTTCTTTATCTGCTTTCAGTGATTCGGAAAGCTATCCGTAAGTTGTCACTTTTCCTATTTTAACGAAAATCTGTAACAAATCAGTCAACTACATGCAAGCTGAAACTACTTTCCTTTACACTATCATTGTAAACGTGATCAGATAAAAAAGAATTATCCATTCGTTGCCAAACGGTATGTACATAAGAAATATTGGCATTATTAGCGTCGGCATTAAGAAAGTAAGCTAGTAGAACCGTAGGCACACCGGAACAAAAGCTTAGCGGCATTTCGTCCGCATTTACGTTCTGTTTTCAAATGCCGCTGAGTTTAATTTTGCCTTTCATCTTTTCGGAGTTAATAAATTAAGTACCAGTTAAGCACTTCGGTTGATGTAATCGATTTGACCTCTTCCCTCAACTGTCAGGCCTTGTACTTTTAATAGAAATGACTATTAGAGCTTGCATTAAGGCGGTGAGCTGGTACAATTATTAACACGCCAGGCAAAATGCTTAGCGGCATTTCGTCCATCGTTATGAAATTTCTGGTCTTGTGCCAAAATTAGAAATCATTGTTAGAGTTGTCATGTAATGTTATAATTACTATAACCGCTATCTGTAGATTATATTTATGACTCTTTAGCTTTTTAAACCATATTGTCGATAATTCGTAAGAGTGTAAAGGGCTTTTTGACTGTTTCGTATTTTTCTAATTTGAACATCAGGGTGTATATGAAAAGTAATATTCTCTTCCACCCCTCTTTGTTGTTCCGTAGATTATGTTTTATGAGTGCGTTTTATTTTCAGAAGTACTTGATTAAGGGGGCAAAGAGAAAGACGATCATGTCTAAAGAAGATACAACATCTATTTCTTATTTCCTGTGAGTCTGTCAGTCTTCATGTGTGTGTGTGTGTGTGTGTGTGCCTGTGTGTATATGTGTGTGTCCCTCTCTCTCTCTCTCTCCCTCTCTCTCTCAACATTGACTTCCTCTGCAAATGTTAATAGGGCACAGAAAGTGTGTCAATAGTCAGCTGGAGATGCCTTCGTGGGCTACAAGCTACAGTAGCATCAACCCTTAAGCGCTAGCCACATTTAGCAGGCAAATATACTTCATGATATATATATATATATATATATATATATATTGTCCTTGCCTTTGAAACGCGGAGTAGATGAAACAGGGACAACTGACGAATGGGTATACTATTTATGTTGCATGTCTCGTTTCTCTGTTTGTTTTTCGTTGTTCGAAAAATGTTCGTTTTCTATACCAGCTCTTTATCAATAATTTCCCTGTCGAAGAGGGCGATGGCGTCGCGCGACCTAGAATAGGTTCGTAACACGACCACCCTCCTCTCTCAGTCTTCCAGCCACTGCTTGGGCGGGACAATCTCCCACTCCAAAGCAGTGATCTTATTTTTTATCATCTTATCTGCGATGTCGATAAAACGCAGTTCAAAAAAGGAAATAGTCACTCAACCAAAAACAACAACCAGTCTTTGAACACAAAAAATAAAAACACAGTTCAACCAAAATGGAAGAAATAAAATACTAGTCCAACTAAAATTGTTCAGCAAAAAGAAAAGAGAAGACAGCAGTTCAGAAAAATAAATAAATATTTTACAATTCTCCACGGCAGAAAATACAATTTTCGGGCTACACGGTACTCCCAGCCCACTTGCAGCCTTCAAATCTCCTGGTAAAGCACTTCCAACGTTTCCGGGTTCAAAACCACGCACAGTTTGCAAGCACCAATTTTTCAAAATAACTGTAGAGGAAAATTCACTTTGAAGTTCTTCATTTGCTTGTTAGCAAGCACAATCCCAATACCGCCCAGAGCAAGCGAAAATACCCCAGAGCTGGGCAGAATATACTGTAAAATTAAAAACACAATACTTCTACCCAGCTCACACAAAAAATAGCAAATTCGCTTACCCTGACGATGTTCTTAGGCGGAGCTCTGAGCTGCACGCCTATCTTCAATGGTAACTGGAAGCAACTAACTCAAGCGCAAGCTACTTACCATACAGCCACTCCTACGCTTATATATATATATATATAGAGAGAGAGAGAGAGAGACGGTTTAGATATAGATTCAAGGCTTGAATATGGTACTTATGCGAAGGCACCCGAATATCGCATCCCAAAAGGATGGGTGATTAAAATCAAACAATAAGCAACACGGATTTCAAAAGTGATTGCAGTACGCACGTTTCATGCTACTTCAATTTATTTAAGTAATGTGAGCATTACCTTAAATGCAATATGAAGAGCAATCTTCAGCTGCACGAAAATGTAGAAAAAAGACATATTATAAATGTGGCAACATATTAAATCCAAGTGGGAGAGAGCATACATAAAATCCAAATGTGAGGAAGAATATATAAGTCCATCTTGACATAGCGGAGTCTATCAGGCTAGTAATTGATTCTAGACAAAAGTTTTAACTGTCTCAGAATTCTATTGTTTCTTATCTAGTGGTGATAGCAAAGGGACAATTACTTCTAAAGAGAGGGAAGGTGTAAGCAGTATGCATGGACAAGGCTATAAAAGTATTAGAATCTAGAGGTTTCACTGGTCATAGTAGTATCAGGTCATTTTATTACTATCAAAATGTTGAGGAATTAATGTTGAGGAATTATAGCCCTAGGTATATGGGTCAAATAGGTTTTTTACTTTTAGTCTGAATAGGGTAACAGTATAGTGGTACAGACAACAACAGAACTCTAACTAATGTTTACACAATAAGAGGTATGTTAATAAAATAAAATGAGATGTAATTATCTTCCACAAAAATCATGAAATAATGTCAATATTGAATTCAGGGGCTCTGGATAGGGTGTAAAATTTAAGGATATTAAGTATATAGTGATCATGAACACTATTTTGAATTATCTTTAAAAAAACTTATTAGCTGACGATAAGATAATGATACTATTTAGGAGACACATAGGTAAGCTTTATTTATATAATGTGAATAAAAGATAAAAATTATTATCGGATTTATATTAGTTTATAATAATGTGTTTACTAATGTTTAAGGGACTGAGAAAAGAAAGGATGTTAGGAAATAACAAGGATAATCAATACAGGAATCTGATGATTGATTTAAGTAGATTAGATGTTAAGGATAGAGATCAGGAATATATGTTATAAAGTTTCAATTACCAATATAAATATGTGTTAATTGATAGTTCTAGATGACCATAATAGAAGTAAAGTACTATAAATTTTGATAACTTTAGTTATTTAAATAAAAGTCCTATTTTTTTAAAAATTTAAAAGTGCGAGTAGAGCAATGCACACATGATACCCTAAGGTCTAATCTATTATTGATTAGATTAGGATTGTTCCTAAGTTTAAAAATTTCATATATTTCCATAGAACACAATTCACATCCATATCTATTATTTCTATAAGGTTGAGCTTTTCTTATAATTTCCCATTTAAGGCTAAAATTAATACTATTATCTTTTAACTCCCAAATTTTACTTGCCAAAGTCGTACTATTATATATATATATATATATATATATATATATATATATATATATATATATATATATATATATATACATACAAGGACACATATGGAGACACACGTCCACACATATTGCGATGCACATACATACATACAAACACGGTACATAGTTGCAAAATACACACACACACACACACACACACACACACATACACATGCATACACACACATGCATACATATATGCATGCATGTATAGGCACACACACGCACTCAGATCCACACATATGCGCACAAACAAACAAAAAGGAACACAGTGTGTACTGTCTTCCCCATGCCAACATTTGCCTTGCAGGTAAAATTTGCAGGTCTTTGAGTGCACTCCAAATTTCTTCTTTCCTTTAGAGTTTCGGGTTCCATTGGAGCCTCCATATTTGAGTTTTTTGGTTTTTGCTTGGTGGTTTGGGGTTTCGGCTTTATTTATTTCATTTTTTTCCTGTTCCTTTTTCTTCCCTTCCTTCTTTACGTTTGTGCTCGTGTTCTTTCCTTCCTTTTCTTGCAGTAGCATTTGTATTCCTCTGGTTGTCCAATGGGGTGAGGACTCCGTTCCTTCGTAGGACCACTGGCACAGAGGGACTTCTGGTTGCTGCTTCCTTGGCTTCCCTGTCCTTATCTGTCTGGTTATTCACAGGGGTGGGGGATTCATTATTTTGAGGAACCATTGGATCAAAGAGACTTCTGGTTTTTGTTTCGTTTTCCTAATCTTATCAGCCTTGCCGCAGTAGTTTCCCATGATGACATCAAGAGTGTCAATGATAAGGGCATAAGGTCGGATGAATTGATTTTTCTTCCGCTCTATCTACTCAATGGTTCTACAGAAGCCATTGTGCTTCAGTGCAGCAGTAATGATGTTGTTTGGCGGATCGTCACTAGCAAATATCCATGCTCGCAACAGAAGATTCAATTCTTTGCTCTTCCACATTGGTGCCATCTTCGTCTTCTAAGCCTAGAGGGGAGGAAAGGATAGAGGGGAAGTGAGAGAGACGGAGGGAGGTAGAGAGGAAGGAAGACAGAAGGAGGGAGAGAGAAAGAGAGAAGGAGATGTGAAGGAAAGAGAGAGGGTGATATGAAGAAAGAGAAAGGGAGTATGGGCGATAGCAAGACAGAGGGAGGGAGAGGAAGGGAAGAGAAAGAGAGACAGAGTGAGGGAGAGATGCGGAAGAGGAAGAGAGACAGAGTGAAGGAGAAAGAGGAGATTATGAAGGATGTGAGGGAAAGGGAGAGACGGAGAAGAGGGGGAAATGAGAAGTATATGAGGGAGAGGGTCTGATGAGAGAGAGGTACATGTAGAGAGAGACAAATGAAGGGAAAGAGAAGTGAGAAAAGAAGCAAGATATGGAAGGGAGAGAGAGACAGAATGAGGGAGAGAGATGGGAAAAAGAAGATATGGAAGAGAGAAGGAGAGAGTTAGGTGTAAAGAGAGATAAAGGGAGGGCGAGAGAAGTGGGGAAAAGGAGGAAGATATGTAAGGGAAAGGGAGAGAAGAGAGGAAGAGGTAGATAGGATCTATTTTAAAACGGGGGCGTCAGTTTTCATTTATGTTTTATGTAGTGTTTTTGGTACCGAAAGACTTTCAAACTTCGTATACTTATCTATTTTGTGTTATAGAACAGAAAAATATTTTTGTATTCGAATTTATTTCATGTAAAAAATTGTCTTATTTCGATAATTTCTACTAATCACTGACAAGTATTCAGTTGAAAACAGTTAGCGCTGTAACGGTGTATATCGTATTAATCCCCTAACCCTAACCCTAACCCTAACTAGACTGTTAACCGTAACCGTAACCGTAACCCTAACCCTAAAACTAACCCTAACTCGAGAATCCGAACTGTAAAATTGTTACACACATAGATACGCACAGCGTAATTTATTATATAAACAATATATGCGTATAAATTACGATTAAACCGGATGAAATATGTCACAGGGAATAACATTTTTATGACCGCCCAGCAGTAACTCTATTCAGCTGAATAGACGTCAGTGATTGGTTGAAATTACAGAAATACGACAACTTTAACATGGAATAACTTGCGATGTACGTTTTTTTGTTAAGAAGACTAAGAGTAAAAGATGTTTTATATGACACATTCTACCAGTGTCCCAAGTTTCAAAGTGTTTCGTTAGTGTTTCGTTAAGAAAATACTGGCGCCCCCGTTTTAAAATAGATCCGGTAGATATGAAAGAGAGAGGGGGAGCAGGTAACTAAGATATGAAGGAAAGAGAAAAACAAAAGATATAAATCTAGACGGCCAATTTAAAAAACGATAAAGTGTAAAACGATAGTGAAAAGAAAGGGGTTTCGTAACGAATTCGCTACCGTAATTTTTTCAAATAGAATGTAAACGAAGAGATCGTTATAAGAAAAAGTTGAATGAAAAGCTATAGTGATAGAAAGAATACGTTTCGTAACGGATTCCCTACC
Organism: Octopus bimaculoides; assembly: GCF_046866305.1. NCBI lineage: Eukaryota > Metazoa > Mollusca > Cephalopoda > Octopoda > Octopodidae > Octopus > Octopus bimaculoides. The sequence continues at coordinate 27,133,029 of NC_142930.1, read as the reverse complement.
GTAAATTCTCAGAGTATAAACAAGCAATAAGTCTTAACTCAAATTTTCATCCGGTATTAACAAAGATATGTATCCGCTTAACAAAAATAAATGTTGTTGACACTCCGTCGCTTACGACGTTAAGGGTTCCAGTTGATCCGATCAACGGAACAGCCTGCTCGTGAAATTAACGTGCAAGTGGCTGAACACTCCACAGACACGTGTACCCTTAACGTAGTTCTCGTGGATATTCAGCGTGACACAGTGTGACAAGGCTGACCCTTTGAATTACAGGCACAACAGAAACAGGAAGTAAGAGAAAGTTGTGGTGACAGAGTAAAGCAGGGTTCGCCACCATCCCCTGCTGGAGCCTCGTGGAGCTTTAGGTGTTTTCGCTCAATAAACACTCACAACACCCGGTCTGGGAATCGAAACTACGATCCTATGACCGCGAGTCCGCTGCCCTAACCACTGGTCCACTGCACCTCCATAACAAAGACAAATAAGGATATATTAAATACCATGCAATGTAAGGACGGAAGTTCTGTGGTATTCAATATTTACATTTAGATTCTGCTGAGGTTAACTTTGCTTTTCATTCTTTCGAGGTCTAGAAAATAATTACCAGTTGAAGAGTCGATGTAATTGACTTATTCCTCCTCTGATGTTGCTGATCTTCTACCAAAATTTGAAATCAATATTCACATATTAGACTTTTTATTTTAACACATGCCACTGTTATTTCTTTTAGCTCATTTTCGTTTAATTTATGGAAATTACCAAGGGAGAAATGTGTTCTACTCCTTCTTGTCTATCTATGAATGATTTTGCCGTTTTATCAAAGATACTTATTGAGTGGGCAACACGAGTCCTCAACTATGAACTTTATTTTCAGAGAGTCAAACTCATTTCTGTAATGGCAAGTTCCACTTCGATAAGTTCTTCTTTCGGAAGGTTATCTTCTCATTGACAGTTCGATCCCTTCTCCGAAAGCAGAGACAATTTCAAAATATCAGTAGTTTATGTTGTATGCTACTCAATATGCTGGCTAATGTGTCCAGGGGAGTCAAATACGTAACGGTGTGGTTGCTGTTTGACTCCCTGAGGAAGCTTGCACTGCAGCAAGCTAGGCCCTAGAAGGGGAAAAGATTTTGTTCCTTCCCACATATTGTGGGAAGAAAATAACGAGGCCTTGGGTCTGTGGGCTGCCGCCTGGAGCTCAGTCTGAGTGGATCGAACAGGCCATTCGTAGAGGTCTGGGCAGTAGCCGAACCAAGCTCCTTAGTGTCAGGGTGGAGGCCGCGACCGATTGGGCTGGGTCAAAAGTAGTTATGACCTTTTAGACCCAGTCGGTCGGAGACCTAGTATTCCCCGATTTTCTGGTAATGGCCGGGGTCAAGTATCCGGTGATTCTTCAGGGTTGCCCCTCTAAGTGTCACCTGTGCCTGGAACCATATCTAAAAGAACTGCCCCCAGGGCCGAGGTAAGGCTCTGGAGCAGAAGAAAAAAGAAAAGGTGCCCTCTGCCCCCTCCCCCTGGAGGGTAGCCTACACGAAAAGAAAAAGAAAGGTGAGCAACAATGGTTGCTCACCAAAAGACATACAGGTTGTGGGAGAGGAGGAGGACCGCACGGTTAAGTCGATAGAGGCCTTGACTCCCGTAACCCTAAATAAGAATAAAAGAGGAAATGGGAGACGGCCGGCGGAGGTTGCTGTGCCACCGATAGATCCTGACGTTCTGCCGGTGGGATGTGTGCCACCGGCGCAAGAGGGAATTGTGCCACTGACAGAGCAGGCTGAGGCCCCTCCCAGTGAGGAGAGGTGGAACCCATCGTTTTCTATCACAGGGGAGGGCCTGTTGAGAGTTTCTTGAACAGATATATATACGTGTATATAAATACATATATATATATATATATATATATATATATACAATATATGTACGTATATATACACACACACACACACACATATATATATATATATAAGTATATATATATATATGTATTTATATATACCTATATGTATATATATATGTATATATATACATATATATTTATGCATAAATAGACTTGCATATATATATATACGTGTGTGTGTGTGTCTGTGTCTATGTCTGTGTTTGTACACCCACCATCACTTGACTACCGATGTTGCTGTGTTTACGTCCCCATAACTTAGCCGTTTGCAAAACACGAATAGAATAAGCACTATGCTTACAAAGAATAAATCCTGTTGTCAGTTTCTTTGAGTAAAGGTGATGCTCCAGCACGTCAGCAGTCACATGACCGATGGAAGTAAAACAATAAAAAGAATTATGCGATTTTAATCCCGAGCAACGCTGGGTATCTCCCCGCTGGCATATATATATATATATATATAAGTGAAAAATTCGTTATAGGTATAAAACACCATAAACAATTATAAAAATGTGTATGCAAGTCTATTTATGCATAAATAGACTTGTTTTTGTTTTCTTTAAATTCTTCACACTGACGAGAATGACAATACATAATTTTAATTATAATTATTATTATAATTTTTTCTTACATATTTGTATTGCCCTCTGAAACGTTCGTATGTGCATATTAAATCCAGTTTTGATCTTTTAACATCTCTTCCCAATTTTTATAATTGTTTATGGTGTTTTCTATCTATAAAGACCTTTTCAGTTGTTATTTTCATATTATTATTGCTTGCTCTAACAGGATATGTCTGAATATGAAGAATTTTTATTAGAAATTATTTTATCTCTTTTTGGACTACTCAAACAGTTTGAATTGTTCTATTTGAGCTTATTTTTTCTCACACACATAAATATATATATATATATAAATATATATATATATATATATATATATATATATATATATATATATATATATATATATATATATATATATATATATATATATATATATATATATATATATACAAATATAAATATATATATTAATGTATATATAGAGAGAGAGAGATAGACAGGCCTTTATACACACGTACACCTACACAACATTTATACATACCACACACACGCACCAATATATTCACATACATATAAAAGTTTAGGGGATACTGAAATAAGTAAGAAATGAGAGGTTCAATGATAAGGTATGAAGAAGACCATATGTACACTGACAAGAATTCTAATGTATTAGCAACGTCAAGTATAGGTTAGAATTGTCACATAGTGAAAGGAGGTAGGTTACGTTTGAGGGTTAGAGCATAACAGTTTAACGTAGTGATTCTGGCTTGGTGTAAGTTCGAGAAGGAATTATACTGAATAATAGATTGGAGGTTATATGGTAGAAGATTAAAGAAATCAAATGGTCATAAAGCTAATGAAAGGAGAAATAAATAAAAGATCAAGTCATTAATAGATTTCAATAGAGTGAAGTATAGCATATGGTAAAATAAAATAACGATAAATAAATAGGTTGAATAAATAAATAAAATAAAGTAAATATATACATTTAATTTAACTAGTGTTTAAGTTAAATATAGGTATTATATAAATTATAAGTTAGGTGAAGAGTGAAAATATAAGTGGGCGCTATATGATGGGTTGAGACAGAAGAATAAAATTAGTTAAATATACTAGTTTATTTCATCTTATGCCATATCCGAACTATGTTTCAGGGAAAGTAATCTGTAAAAAGAAAAAAAAGAGGCACTTGTTTTTAATGTACTGAGATTTGTACTAAATCTAAAGGTCTTATAGAATTTACGAACGCAATAGTAAAACTCTTTATGTTGTCTGTTTAGCAATTGTGTTCTGTAACATATTTGTATATATACATACATACATACATACATATATATATATATATATATATATATATATATATATATATATATATATATAACAAATGAATAATAACAGGCAAGGGATAATTGTCAGCTCTTTACAGCTGTTTCTTACGCTTATTTTGCTAGGAAAAATAGACCATTACTTCATTCTAAAACACTGTAATCATCAGATGAAACGTAATTTTACAAACAAGAGAATAGCTCAAGAATACAGCAGGCAAGTAATTGAAGTCTGTCGAGGTTAACTATGAAATGGGAGAATGACAAACAAAATTGGCCGTTGAAGGTATTAGGGGTCGGGGTTAGATAAAGAACATAGATTGTACTGTGTATTATTAACCCAACCCCATCCCTTAATGCCAACAACAGCAAATGTTGTTGGTCATTCTCCCATTTCATAGCCTCGACAGACTTCAGCCACGTCCCTGCTGTATTCTTGGGATATTATTTTGCTTGTAAAATTAAAGTTTCCTCTGATGATTACGGTTTTTAGTAATGAAGTAATGTTCTCATTCTTCTATTAAAAATGCGTAAGAAACAGCTGTAAAGTGCTGACAGTTATCCATCGTCTTTTATTATTTAATTGATTATAATACACCAAGGGGATTTACGACTTTTCGGACACCCTAGAGCATACCAACAACGTACAAGTCATGCTTTGGACCGGCTCCTAGGTGCTAAATACACATAGGGTTGTTTTTCTCTGAGTACACAACCCGAATATCTTATTTGATACTTACCAACCAGAGGCCAATAGTACAAATTTATCCAGCCCTACCTAGTGCATATCTTTTCAAGTGCCGGATTCTATCTGAATCCTTATTTTACTATATATATATATATATATATATATATATATATATATATATATATATATATAAAATTGAACTTTTAAATAAATATTGAAATCACTGATATCTGAAATAACAGAGACACATAAAAATTGTTGTAGAGTAATATGTCTCCTGAGTACAGTTTCACGGTGAATGTGCTCAGTTGTTATTTTCAAAGCTTATAATAACTAGAAAACATTCTAATATATATGCTATCTCATAGAAATTATATTCAGTATGGCAATGGAGATACTAGCATGCATGTAACCTGTGGTCATTACTTACATTCATAAATTCATAATTTCATTCATACGATACATAGTTATATATATTTGCGGACATAAAGTTTATGTCCACAAGTTTATAAAATATATATGTAAATATTATTAAAACATTTAAAATAAAAATTGCGTAACTGAAACGCATGAAACACACAGCATAAATCATTATTAAAATATTGGGGAAATATACTCAAGTATTCAAATATGCAATTATTACAATATTCATAATCTGGAATAAACGAATAAAATCATATATATGTAATACGAAATGTTTAATGACATGGAACTAATCTATCTTATTTTTACTTTTCATTTCAAGTCCCAGTACCAACAACGTCAAGTAAGTATCTGCCAACTAGTTACTGCACTATCAGTGAATAAGCGTTTCTATTTATATTTTGATTGTTCTTACAATTATCAGTCCAACCGACTAGATATTATGGACGTTAAACAGGAATTCCCTTTACTGATTCCACTCCTTCTTCTACACATTTTACAAATGTACCACTACTACTACTACTACTACTACTACTACTACTACTACTACTACTACCACTACTACCACCACCGCCACCACTACTACGACGACGACGATAATGACGACGACAACTACTACTACTATAGACTTATAGACACCAGTTAAACTATTGGGAAATAATATATATTTCTTTTTTATATTGTTATTATTTGAACCTTTATTTAATGGTTTGCTGAGTGAATTCTACGCATCTTATTCCGATAAGTTTTCTTCCAATCAAACTTAAAAAGAAGTAAATCCACTTGAATTCCAGGACTTTCGCTTCATGGCATATTTTGCTGTAGCTAATCGGTTAAGGTAACCGGCTTACGACCGTACGAACGTGAGTTCGATTCTCGGCGACCATTTGTGTCCTTAAGCAAGGCATTTATTTCAAATTTGCAAAAATGAGTTGTGCCTGTGATTCAAAGGGCCAGCTTTGTCACATTTTCTGTCACACTGAATCTCTCTGAAAACTATGTTAAGGGTACCCGCATCTGTGGATTGCTCGGCCACTTGCATGTTAATTTCATGAGCATGCTGTTACGTCGATCGGATCAACTGGAACTCTCGTCGTCGTATCTATGTTGCTTATATATATATATATATATATATATATATATATATATATATATATATATATATATATATATATATATATATATATATATATATATATATATATATATATATATATATATATATATATATATATATATATATATATATATATATATATATATATATATATATATATATATATATATATATATATATATATATATATATATATATATATATATATATATATATATATATATATATATATATATATATATATATATATATATATATATATATATATATATATATATATATATATATATATATATATATATATATATATATATATATATATATATATATATATATATATATATATATATATATATATATATATATATATATATATATATATATATATATATATATATATATATATATATATATATATATATATATATATATATATATGGAGGCGCAATGGCCCAGTGGTTAGGGCAGCGATCTCACGGTCATAGGATCGCGGTTTCGATTCCCAGACCGGGCGTTGTGAGTGTTTATTGAGCGAAAACACCTAAAGCTCCACTAGGCTCCGGCAGGGGATGGTGTTGCACCCTGCTGTACTCTTCCAACACAACTTTCTCTTACTTCCTGATTCTGTTGTGCCTGTATGTCAAACGGTCAGCCTCGTCACACTGTCTCACGCTGAATGTCCTCGAGAACTACGTTAACGGTACACGTGTCTGTGGAGTGTTCAGCTACTTGCACGTTAATTTCACGAGCAGGCAACTGGAACCTTCGACGTCGTAAGCCACGGATTGCCAATGTATATATATATACATATATATATATATAAGCAACAGGATTTCAATTAGTAATGCAGTATGACCAATTCAAGCGGATCCATTTAATTGATCAATGCAATCATTACATCAATTTAGATACTGTGCTATCTTGAGCTGCACAAAAAAATATGGGACTTCAACCAGTACGATAAGTTAATATATTTTTTCTTAAATATTTTAACAGAGCAAGAAGACGGAAGAAATTCATGTTGTCGCTATTGTAGCAAGAATGGCTAAGAAAACAGATTACAATTTCTTTGAATAGCACGGAACACAGTGGGGTCATAGGATTGTAATCTATTTCCAGTTTATTTATCTCATTATCATCTACTAAAATTTGAGACTAGAAGACTGTGCATATTTAGGATAAAGAGCAAAAGTGAGTTGACAGCGCATGGCTAGCTATTGGTCATAAATATAGTCATAGGTACCACTTCACCCATAAGAACAAAGAAACAAAACTTTAGAAAAAGTAAATTATATAGAAGTAATTGTCCATAAAAAAGAGGTAGGGTAGGTTTGACTTTAATTCATGATGTTATTACCAGGTAAATGGGCAAAGCACAATGAAATTTAAGATGCTATAATGGGATACACGAAAAATATTAGGGCCTCGATGGGTGAACGTTTATAAGCAATGTTATTATGTTGAATGAAAATAAAATAAAATTTTGAAAATAAATCAACGAAATGATATCATAACCAAAATACCTAAGAAGTGTGTATATAACCAAAATACCTAAGAAGTGTGTATGTATCAATTATAAACATTAAAAGGAAGATTACTATTATGTAGGATCAATTTAATACCTCTTCTTTACTTAATTAATTTTTTGGTAGTCTGTATAAAGACTATTCAAGGCAATTACATATGGAATATCTGTAAAGATATACATACTATCTATTGATTTGAAGCAATGAGTCAGAAGCAGGATAATAAGATAATGATAATACATAGACATAATTAAATATAAATATACTAGAAAATGTGTAATGATAAAAGTAGGTGTAATAGTATAAAAATAATGCATACAGATACATACACAAAAAGAGGTTTTATACACACACACACACACACACATATATATATATATATATATATATATATATATATATATATATATATATATATATATATATGCGTGTATATATGCATATATACATATACACAAATATATATACGCTTGTATAAAAGAATATAGCATAAATATTTTGCATAAACATAAGTAACTGAAAAATATTAATCTAAGAACAAGAAAAATAACAATTTATAAAGGGTAAAAGATTTATTAGGTAAGCATACAAAGATAAGAAAACAAAATAATATGAATTTATAGAAAATAATAAGAAACACATATAAAATACATATAAAGAGACAGGGGATTAAAATTAAAAGCATGAAAAGATTAAGGTAACCTAAATAAGGAAGCAATAGCTATGGAAGTAATGAGGGCAGTTAAAAGCATTCAGGTCTTTTGTAGCTGTGATATATCGTGTACCAGACATTCTTGTAAAGACGTACAGTTTTATTAGTTCGATGATCAGAAAAATAAAGCGAAATCTCGATATATTTCGTTCATCTAAATTTGAATTATATTGTGATTGTTTTCAACCCTATAAAACTTTCAAGGAACATATCTAAGGTAAAAATATCGAAGCGACAAGTATAATATATTAAGTATGTGACATCGAAAATGTTTTTCTCTTCGGTATTCTATTCTTGCGAGGTTTCTTAGACATTTTCCTTCTTTTTGCAGATTGTAATAATGCAGTTGCTGATGTTATGCTCGTTTTGGATGATTCTGGCAGTGTTGGATCTAAGAACTTCGCGAAAGTGAAAAGTTTTGCACAAAATATAGTGAAATCCCTTAACATTGGTAGAAACAAAATTCGTGTAGGAGCCATTACATTCAGCTGGAAGGTCAAATCGCAGTTTCCGCTGAAAAGGCATTATAACAAGAAGAATCTACTCAAGGCAATCAATAAAATAGGGTACCGAAAAGGAGGAACGAATACACATTTAGCTCTTAATTACTTGAGGAAAAATTCATTCACTCGAAGGGCAGGGGATAGAAAACGTGTCCCGAACATTGCTATCATAATAACTGATGGCAAATCGAATATCCTCAGTAAAACTAAAAAAGCAGCATTGGAATTACGAAAAAGTGGCACCATTGTGTTTGCTATCGGAGTTGGCAAAGGAATTAGACAGTCTGAATTGAAAATTATTGGTAGTTCACCAAGCCGAGATCATGTGTTCGCAGTTAAAAACTTTAACGTTCTTAATTCCATTGTGAAGCAATTGGCTAAAAGAACTTGTAATGGTATGTATAAAATTTTGTATCTGAACATTGTAGAATTTATAATTATCTTTGATGCTGAAAGCGGCGTAGATTTCAAAGCAGTAATAGTGTAAGAACTGCTTTAGTTTCAGAATCATGCTGTAAAAGAAAACTAACTGTGAATTATTGAATTAGTATATAATTAAAATGTAATAAATTATTGAATAATGTAATAACGCGTAATTATTTTGAAAAGGCATTAAAATGTTCTTTGGTGTCGTGTTAAGTAGCTGAAATGAGTTCAAAGTTTTAAATTAATCTATCCAAAAGACGATAAACTCATACATTTTCAAATTTATAATAGTTACATTTTCACACTTAAAATAGTGTACTGTTTTAACGGCCGACAAAATTGAATGGTCTGATTCGCAGTACATTAGATTCAGATTTTAGGAAATTCTAATTAGTTATAAATATATGTAAATATTATTAAAACATTTTTGACACACACAACATAAATCACTATTAAAATATTTGGGAAATATACTTATGCAATTATTACAATATTCATCATCTGGAATAAACGAATAAAATCATATATATGTAATACGAAATGTTTAATGACATGGAACTAATTTATCTTATTTTTACTTTTCCTTTCAAGTCCGAAAACCACCAGCGCCAAGTAAGTATCTGCCGACTTGTTACTGCACTATCAGTGAATAAGCGTTTCTATTTATATTTTGATAGTTCTTACAATTATCAGTCCAACCGACTAGATATTATGGACGTTAAACAGGAATTCCCTTACTGATTCCACTCCTTCGTCTACACATTTTACAAATGTACTACTACTACTACTACTACTACTACTACTACTACTACCACCACCGCCACCACCACTACTACTACCACCACCGCCACAACTACTACGACGACGACAACTACTACTACTATAGACTTATAGACACGAGTTAAACTATTGGGAAATAATACATATTTCTTTTTTATATTGTTATTAATTTAACCTTTATTTAATGGTTTGCTGAGTGAATTCTACGCATCTTATTCCGATATGTTTTCTTCTAATCAAACTTAAAATTAAGTAAATCCACTTGAATTCCAGGACCTTCGCATCGTAGCATATTTTGCTGTGGCTAATTGGTTAAGGTAACCGGCTTACGACCGTACGGACGTGAGTTCGATTCTCGGCGACCATTTGTGTCCTTAAGCAAGGCATTTTATTTCAAATTTGCAAAAATGAGTTGTGCCTGTGATTCAAAGGGCCAGCCTTGTCACATTTTCTGTCACACTGAATCTCTCTGAAAACTATGTTAAGGGTACCCGCATCTGTGGATTGCTCGGCCACTTGCATGTTAATTTCATGAGCATGCTGTTACATCGATTGGATCAACTGGAACTCTCGACGTCGTATGTATGTATGTATGTTGCTTATTTTGATATATATACATACATACATACATACATATATATATATATACATATATATATATATATATATATATATATATATATATATATATATATATATATATATATATATATATATATATATACATATATATATATATATATATATATATATATATATATATATATATATATATATATATATATGTATAACAGGATTGCAATTAGTATTGCAGTATGACCATTTCAAGCGGATCCATTTAATTGATCAATGCAATCATTACATCAATCTATATATTGTGCTATCTTCAGCTGCACAAAAAATTATGGAACTTCAACCAGTAAGATACATTAATATAATTTTTCTTAAATATTTAAACAGAGCAAGAAGATGGAAGAAATTCATGTTGTTGCTATTGTAGCAAGAATGGCTAAGAAAACAGATTACAATTTCTTTGAATAGCATGGAACACAGTGGGGTCATAGGGTTGTAATCTATTTCCAGTTTATTTATCTCATTATCATCTACTAAAATTTGAGACTAGAAGACTGTGCATATTTAGGATAAAGAGCAAAAGTGAGTTGACAGCGCATGGCTAGCTATTGGTCATAAATATAGTCATAGGTACCCCTTTACCCACAAGAACAAAGAAACAAGACTTTAGCAAGAGTAAATTATATAGAAGTAATTGTCCATAAAAAAGAGGTAGGGTAGGTTTGACTTTAATTCGTGATGTTATTACCAGGTAAATGGGCAAAGCACAATGAAATTTAAGATGCTATAATGAGATACAGGGAAAATATTAGGGCCTCGATGGGTGAACGTTTATAAGCAATGTCATTATGTTGTATAAAAATAAAATAAAATTTTGAAAATAAATCAACGAAATGATATCATAACCAAAATAGCTAAGAAGTGTGTATGTATCAATTATAAACATTAAAAGGAAGATTACTATTATGTAGGATCAATTTAATACCTCTTCTTTACTTAATTAATTTTTTGGTGGTCTGTATAAAGACTATTCAAGCCAATTACATATGGAATATCTGTAAAGATATACATACTATTTATTGATTTGAAGCAATGAGTCAGAAGCAGGATAATAAGATAAAGATAATACATAGACATAATTAAATATAAATATACTAGAAAATGTGTAATGATAAAAGTAAGCGTAATAGTATAAAAATAATGCATACAGATACATACACAAAAAGAGGTTTTATACACACACACACACACACATACACATATATATATGTATATATGCATATATACATATACACAAATATATATACGCTTGTATAAAAGAATATAGCATAAATATTTTGCATAAACATAAGTAACTGAAAAATATTAATTTAAGAACAAGAAAAATAACAATTTATAAAGGATAAGAGATTTATTAGGTAAGCATACTAAGATAAGAAAATAAAATAATATGAATTTATAGAAAATAATAACAAACACATATAAAATACATATAAAGAGACAGGGGATTAAAATTAAAGGCAGGAAAAGATTAAGGTAACCTAAAAAAGGAAGCAATATGTATAGAAGTAATGAGGGCAGTTAAAGGTATTCAAAACGAGGTTTTATAACTTGTAATATTACACGTTTTATTTTATGTATGATTGTATTGTTCCTAGGGAGTATAAAATTTAGTAAAGGGAGACTTACTATCACAAAATCACTACAGATATACATAATATGACTGGTAGATTAGAAATTCATAGAAGGAAAAAAATAGTATACTCACCAAAATAGGATGAGATCAGATTCACTAGGCAGGGGTTATGAGTGGACAATAATACATATAGTACACCATGTAACATAACACACCGCATATAACATATGTAATGTAATACATTATACCATATTACATAATATCCTATATTTTATACTAGAGGCTAAGTTATAATGGACATGACACCAGAGTTAATTTCCACCATCAAGTTTCAAGTATGATAAGTGTAATATTATTAGTTTTGAAAATACTTAAATGTGCGGTGATGCTATGCAGGCAAAATACCCTTAGATCTGATCTATTATTAATCAAGTTTTTCTTGTGTCTGTACTCTTAAAAATCTCATAAACTTCCATACAGCAAAGCTCACATCCATATTGACTACCTCTATAAGGCTGTGCCTTCCGTATTATATCCCATTTAAGGCTAAATCCGGTAACCACTTTCTTTAAGTTCCCAGATCTTACAAGATAAAGACGTTCTATTAGCTTTATGTCTAAGTCTAAACAATGAAAATGGTTATTAATACGTTTTTTCAGTTTTTTCGAACGCCCAGTATATATAAAATTACCAGCTTCAGTCACAGTTGTACATCTATAAACTACCTTTTGGATTAAACATCGAACTAAAAACGGGCAATGGAATTTAACTCTACAATTGCTACTGAGAGTTTCAATACTATTAATATTATTGATATTCCTATCATTGTTAATATTATTATCAATATTATTATAATCATCATCATCATCATCATTATTATTATTATTATTATTATTATTATTATTATTATTATTATTATTATTATTATTATGCCCACTACTACTACTACTACTACTACTATAATAATTATCGGCATTATTATTGTTATGTCTCAAGCTACTGCTATCTAGCACCTTCGGATGATCTCTGCTCAACCGCTACACGACGGCTACTCAACTGTCAGTCCATTGTCAGTCAACCCCTACCACGGTCAGACTACCTCTATTTATATGTCTTGGTCGAGCCTACTTCTTCGCTTGGGGGCGTCGAAACAACAATTATTACTGTTATTATTTATACTTGCTTCTACCATAGTATCATTTAAATTCATCTCAGTATCATCAGGTACTGCGTCAGTAATACCTGGGCTAGTATAAACATCGGAGTTACAGTTTATATTTTATGCATTAAATGTATTAGTTCTGCTGTTCCTGATTCCTACATCTCCATTACTATTATCATTACAGGAGTTTGTGTATATATATATATATATATATATATATATATATATATATATATATAGAGAGAGAGAGAGAGAGAGAGAGAGAGAGACGGTCGGACGGACGGATGGATGGACGGACGGTCGGACGGACAGATGGACAGATAGATATAAACATGTGGAACTTCGCTATTACTCTTTACTCTACGTGTTTCAGTCATTTGACTGTGGCCATGCTGGAGAACCGCCTTTTTAGTCGAGCAAATCGACCCCAGGACTTATTCTATCTGTCTCTTTTGCCGAACCACTAAGTTACGGGGACGTAAACACACCAGCATAGGTTGTCAAGCGACGTTGGGGGGACAAACACAGACACACAAACATATACGCACACACATACATACATATATATATATATATATATATATATATATATATATATATATATATATATATATATATATATATATATATATATATATATATATATATATATGTATGTATTATTTTGTTTAAAAGAGTTCCAACACTGTCTGCCCTTTAACAGACATTCTGTTAAAGTCTGTCATACCGGCCATGACGAAGGGAAATAGCCCTGAAACTCGAGTCGCCTTTATATATTTATATTTATATATTTGATCCTTTATATTGAACACTCAATATTTCATCTACATTCAATACTTTCTTTCATGGTGCCATCCATTTCATTTTATTTTATTTTATATTATATATTGTATATTATATCATGTGTTGTGTGTTCCATATTCTATGCCCCACGTTGGATCTGCAGGAGTGTAGGTGAAACATAAAGGGCAGACAGTGTTGGAACTCTTTTAAACAAAATAATATATTCCTCTATACACAATCATACAAAAAAAACCACCTTTTTTGTATTTGTTTTTACTCGCATATATATATATATGTATATACATATATACGACGGGCCTCTCAGTTTCCGTCTACCAAATCCACTCACAAGGCTTTGGTCAGCCCAAGGCTATAGTAGAAGACACTTGCCCAAAGTGCTACGCTGTGGGACTGAACCTGGTCGTTAGGCAAGCTACTTACCACATAGCCACTCCTACGCCTATGAGTAGGATAGTACGAGATGCGGGAAAATAGCAAACTTTTTCTGCAAACTACTACATTAGAATCTGCACCAGACACCAGCTTTAAGTTACCGAGTTTTCATTTATATATCATTACATTATTCTTTAGAATAACTATTGATATATAAAATATTTTTCAGCAACAACTCTTTGTTGGTGCTTTCTCACGTGGTATGCGATCAAACAGTCCGATGATGGCTTAGCTAGCCTAAACTTCGAAGTCTCAGACAAAAAAATGTATGCATGAGAAACACACACACACACACACATAGCAACAATAACATAGGAATGGGAAATCATAGGATTTATTAATGCATCACAATACATATTTCTACACCAAACACTAGCATTAATGACGCATATGTTGCGATGTATTAATAAAGCCTACGAATTTCCATGAAGATAATTTTATTGCTATTGTTATATTTATCCTAAGCTGAAAGTTGTTTTACGTGTATACACATCCTATGGGGTTATCCTGGAAGATGGAATTAACAGGTGGTACCGACAAGTGACATAGGAGCTTTTAAGTGTGTATTGTGAGGATTTTTGCCCAAACTAAGCAATTACTATGCGCGTATGTGTGCGTACGTGTTTGTGCGTGTGCGTGTGCGTGTGTGCGTGTGTGTTTGCATTTATGTATTAGTTATGTATTTACAGATTATACAATACTATACAGGCTATATTATAGCATTCACAAGTAATCTACAAATACGCTACAGTAGCCAGGATCATATGCAAAAACTTAAAAACATATGCACATATATATAAACGCTATCATATAGTTATATTTATGTAATTTGAGGGATATATTCAAGGAGGAAAATGTGAAACATAGTATCTTAAGTACTCTATATAATTAAATTTTTGTATTTATTGTAACAAATCATGACATTTAACTAATTTACTTTTTCTTCCCTTTACAAACATCTTCAACAAAAATGACAACAGTAAAAAGTGAGTATCTGCCTAACATCTCTTTAATATTTTTTTCTCTTTTAATTCACGTTTTGCTGATACGTTTCTAGTTCTAAATTCATTCTGGTTCACCACACACAAAATATACTACTACTACTACTACTACTACTACTACTACTACTACTACTACTACTTTTAATACAATTGCTACTACTATAAAGTGGGTTATTGAAGAATAGATTTCAGAAAACAATTAAAAATTATTCCGTTTACATATTTGTTTTGCAAGATTTTTGATGTGAAATCGTGTGTTGAAACAGATGTTGTTGTACTTGGGGATGGTCATATTGCCAGTTTAGCCAATAAAAACACACGCACTGTATATTTGGTGTTAATTTGCTTCAGCTTTATATTACATTAATCTTAATCTTATTTCGGCCAGAGTTCTTTCGTCACACTTCTGTGACCTCATCAGTGGTCCTTTGTTTCCTTCCTTCTTATGTGTGTCTCACCTTGCTAAATATCAGCCATGTTTATTATAAAGATATAACGCCATCAGTAACACTAACAGAAAGTACTGCTTGAGAAATCAACAACAATATCAATAATAATCCTTTCTACTAAAAGCACAAGCCCTGAAATTTGGAGGGAGGGGACTAGTCGATTCCAGTGACCCCAGTGTTTCACTGGTACTTAATCTATCGACCTCGAAAGACAAAGTCGGCCTTGGCAGAATTTGAACTTATAAAGGTAGCAACGGGTGAAATACCGCTAAGCATTTCGTCCAGCGGCCTAACGATTCTACCCTCAATATTGATGATGACGATGATGATGATGATGATGATGATGATGATGATGGTGATGATGATGATGATGATGATGATGATGATGATGATGATGATGATGATGATGATGATGATGATGATGATGATGATGATGATGATAATCAAGACAAAATGCCTTCTAATCCATGTACCAATCCCAACGGATGATAATGTGTCTCTAAAACAAACGGTTAAATTCTGGAAATAGATATAACCCGAATGTTGAGTCTTAAATCAGAAAGACTCCCTATAATGACATATGCATTAGGCAAGATTTTAAAATATACAGACCAATATATAACCGAAACACCAGGACTTACAAATATATATCACACACAAATAATAGTACTACTCGGAATCGCACACAACCTACGTAAAGTACTCTCAATAAAGAGAAAATAACAACAACAAACCACACTACACACCCAAGGCTCTTAGAACAGCGCTCGGTAGTGCAATGGAAGCCCGTGAGAAAATTTATTATCATTATTATTATAATAATATTCCTACATTATTTACATTTGACGGATATTTGTCCCCATCTTGTTTGTTGAACACATGGCTGTTTTCTTAATGCGATACAGCGCAGGTGTTGTTAGGTGGACAATGAACGAGCTTGAGGAAATGGATAGGAAGACTAGAAAAGTGATGACAATTAACAAGGAACTACACCCAAAAGCAATACTGACAGACTGTATGTGCCTAGAAACAGAGGTGGAAGAGGTCTCATAGGATGCAAGATCTGTGTTGTCAACGGGAAGAGCAGTCTGGGATGGTACATCAAACAGCAAAGTGAATCCTTGCTTGCCGCTGTTAGAATTAACAATATAATACCTACCGAAAATGTGATGTACCTACAAACATTTAAGAAAGAAGAAAGAGTAAATAACTGGAAAATGAAACCACTGCATGGAAAATACATCAGAGAAATTGAAGGAAAAGACAAGACCAACACTTGGAGATGGCTAAGAAAAAGTGGTCTGAAAGGATGCACTGAGGCATTTATATGCAGCGCCAAGGAACTAGCTCTGAGAACTAATTACACCAAGTTCTAAATACATAAGAGTAGTGGATCGCCCCTTTGTAGGATGTGTGGCAATAGAAATGAAACAATCTCACATATTGTGGGTGAGTGTAGCAAGCTGGCCCAAAAGTATTGCAAAAGGAGGCACGATAACATGGCTAAGTTCGTCCACTGGAGGCTATGTAAAAGGTATGGCCTGAAAAGAGCACAGAAATGGTACGAACATGAACCAGAAGGAGTCACCGAGAACAAGGAACATAAGATACTGCGAGATTTTACAGTCCAATGTGACTCCCTAATCGAGGCTCGGAGACCGGATATTGTTGTGGTAATTAAAGGAAAAAAGAAATCAAGATCATAGATTTTGCAATCCCTGGAGATCCACGCATCAGTGACAAAGACCTAGAAAAGATTGAAAAGTACAGACTACTAGAAGACGAAATTGTAAGAATGTGGACTTGTCTGTCATTCCAGTAGTTGTAGGGGACACACGGAGTACAAAAAGCCAAGTTCGAGAATTATATCAAAGAAATCGGAATTGAGAGGATAGCAAACCCCCAAAACTGTCCTGTTTGGGACAGTTAGGATTTTGAGATTGGTACTTGGATGCTGAATGTCTCCCACGATAATTAGCAACCAACTATGAAAGCTTATAATGTGCGGAAAGAGAACCTGTGCGACCTCTGACAGCAGGCTCATGTCCGCTCTCACAAAATCTACTAGAACAAACAAGACAACCTTCTGAGATGTAAACGATAATAGTAATAATCATTTCTATGAAATTGAATATCAGATGATCTTTTGTTCGACTAACGAATTTTGCGATCACATCAATACTAATATTTATGATAATAAGAATAAGATATATCACCGCCACCATAAAGTGGTATGGTTCAGTAGTAATCACTATGTTTTGGATAATTATTATAGGTACACATATAGTTGGATGCAGTTACTACATCAGCCTTTCCATAACTAAGCCAGCTGACTATTAAAGATGTGATACCCAGAGAGAGAGAGAGAGAGATATTACAGTGGTCCTTGGTTGGAAGTAATTTCTACATTTCTAGTTACGTAGAGTGGTGTAACCTAAAATCAAATATTTACTCAAGAACGGAACACTCCACGCAGTCCAGTAATGCAACACATTATATTCGTGAGCCCAACAATCTCTCTACTGGCGACGAACCTTCATAACCATACTAATTACAAGAATGGTCATTGCTATATATATGTCTTAGTAATTCATCTTCTCAAAAATACTAATAAAATAAATACACCATTACGCGGAATTTCAACTTGAAAATCTCAAAATGCTATCATTTACACTATTCTTGGAATAACTCAGATATCAAATATGTATCTTTCTTTTGTAGGTTGTGATAAGGCAGTTGCTGATGTTATGCTCGTCTTGGATGATTCTGGCAGTGTTGGATCTAAGAACTTCGCGAAAGTGAAAAGTTTTGCACAAAATCTAGTAAAACCTTTTAACATTGGAAAAAACAAAATTCGTGTAGGAGCCATTACATTCAGCTGGAAGGTCAAATCGCAGTTTAAGATGAATAGGTATTATAACAAGAAGAATCTACTCAAGGCAATCAATAAAATAGGGTACCGAAAAGGAGGAACGAATACACATTTAGCTCTTAATTACTTGAGGAAAAATTCATTCACACGAAGGGCAGGGGATAGAAAACGTGTCCCGAACATTGCTATCATAATAACTGATGGCAAATCGAATATCCTCAGTAAAACTAAAAAAGCAGCATTGGAATTACGAAAAAGTGGCACCATTGTGTTTGCTATCGGAGTTGGCAAAGGAATTAGACAGTCTGAATTGAAAATTATTGGTAGTTCACCAAGCCGAGATCATGTGTTCGCAGTTAAAAACTTTAATGTTCTTAGTTCCATCGTGAAGCAATTGGTTAAAAAGACTTGTAATGGTATGTATATAATTTTGTAACTACTCATTGTAGAATTAATTACACTAGGATAGACTTCATAATTTTCCATGATACTGAAAATGTAATGGTATGTATAATGTTTTGTATCTACAGATTATAGAATTTCTCACACTCACAATACAATTCATAACTATTCATGATGCTCAAAATGGTGTAGATTGCGAGGCAGTGTTAGTGTAAGAATAGTTTTACTTTAAGAATCACGTTGTAAAGGAAAACTAAATGTGTATTATTGAATATAATTAAAATGTAATCAATTTTTCAATGGTGAAATAATGCGTAATTATGTTGAAAAGGTATTAAAATGTCCTTTGATGACTTGTTATATAATTGCAATGAATTCATATTTTTAGATTGATATGATATGTATATTCAAAAGACGATAATGTTATCCATTTTCACACTTAAAATACAATAGATTCAGATTTTAGGGAAATTTGCTTGGTTATAAATAGAAGAAATTTTAATTGGTTATAAATAAATTTTTCACTTCAACGGATTTCTGGATTCCTGGTTACTTTGCTGGATTATTAGCCACAGAAACATTTCGTTTACTGTAGCAATCTTTAAACGATGGCTGGAATATTTATATTTCAATTTCTAGCTAATCCATGTGACTCAAAAACATGCAAGAATGGTGGAGTTTGCAGGAGACGTAGCAAAACATACACATGTTCATATAAACGTGAATATTCCGGGAAACATTGTACGATTGAAAAGAACTATATAGCTATTGATCGTGTAAATAAATACACATAAAAATTGTTACATAGAAACGTTCTTCCCGACCACAATTTCACACGCCAGAGAACGTGATTAAGGATATGAATGTGCTCATTTATTTATTATACAGATAATCACGAGAACATTTCTGATATGTATGTCAGTGTCATAGAAATTATATTCAATATAACACTTGGAAAGAACGCATGACACAATAAGTATGAATCATTATTAGAATATTGAGGAAACATATTCAAGTATTCATTATCCAATTATTAAAATATTCATAATCTAGAATAGATTTGTATAGATGTAATACGAAATACTTATGACAAGGAACTAATTCATTATATTTTTACTTTTCATTTCAAGCACCACAAGTGCCAAGTAAGTATCTGCTGACTTAATATTTTAAGTGTTTCTATTTAACTTTACATGTCTCACAATTAAATTTTCCAGCCAAATAGAAATTCACTTTACTCTTTCCACTGCTACTACATATTTTATGAATACTCTGCTACTACTTATTTTACAACTACTCTGCTACTACTATCATCACTACCACCAACACCACCACAAATAATAATAATAATAATAATAATAATAATAATAATAATAATAATAATAATAATAATAATAATAATAAAGCCATAACTGAAGACAGCCGCAGAAAGAAGAAAGGCCTCAGTATGGCCTGGGTGGACTACCAAAAGGCTTTCGACAGTGTTCCCCACACGTGGATTCTGGAAACACTAGCCATAAACAAGGTGGCACCAATTATCATAAAATACATAGAGCACTCAATGAACAAATGGCAGACAGTGCTACAGCTCCAAACAAAAGAGGGACTTGTGAAAACGAAAGCCATCCCCATTAGAAGAGGAATATTCCAGGGAGACACGCTCTCTCCACTCCTGTTCTGCCTGGCACTCACACCTTTAACAGAATTGCTAAATAGAACTGGATGCGGTTACAAATGCTATGGAAAAACAGTCAGCCACCTTCTATATATGGATGACCTAAAATTATATGCAAAAAACGACAAAGAGCTAGAAACACTACTACAGACAGTACACGGCTTTACCAAGGAAATAGAAATGAAATTCGGATTAGAAAAATGTGCCAAAGCAACCCTGAAAAGAGGAAAATTAGTTAAAAGTAGCAATATAACACTAGATAAAGCCAATGAAATAAGAGAACTAGACGAAAGCCAACCATATAAGTATTTAGGAGTCAATGAACTAGATAGGATACAACATACACAAATGAAAGAAAAAATAAAGAAAGAGTACTATAGACGAGTTAGATCACTACTAAAAACAGAGCTCAATGCTAAAAACAAGATAATGGATATCAACACTTTAGCTGTCCCAGTTATAAGCTACAGCTACAACATCCTTAACTGGACACTAAACGAACTATGTAAAATAGACAGGAAAACAAGAAAAATAATGACAGGATATAGGATGCACCACCCAAAATCTGACATAGAAAGGCTATATATACAACGCACAGAAGGTGGCAGGGGTCTTATACAGCTAGAAAACTATTATAAAATAACCACCATAGGACTGCAAAAATACCTACTCCAGAAGCAAGGGAAACTAATACAAATAGCCACAAAACACGAGCAAAACAAAAAACTGTTTTCAGTATTTAAGGAAGCTGACAAATACAAACAAGAAATCAATCTACCTAACAAATACGAAGAAGAAGAAGAAGAAACAACAAAAGCTATAAAACAAATGAAATCCAAACTAAAACTAGAAGAGCAACGGACCATGATAAAACGATGGCAAGAAAAGCCCCTACATGGTAAATACTGGGCTAAACTAAATGCGAAAGAAATAGACAGAGAAAAATCCCAGCAATGGCTGAGAAGCTCAGGACTCAAAGCAGAGACTGAAGGATTTTTAATTGCTGCACAAGACCAAAGCCTCCCCACCAGAAATTACCAAAAACACATAATGAAAAGAAATATAACAAGTAACTGTAGAATATGTGGAGATCGACAAGAAACAATAAATCATATTATCTCTGGCTGCCCAGTCTTGGCTAAGAAGGAATATATTCACAGACACGACAGAGCTGGGACCTATATACACTGGAAGCTATGCCAACATTATGGAATAGCAACAGAAAAAAGATGGTATAAACACACGCCAGAAAAGGTCACAGAAAACGAGAAAGCAACCATACTCTGGGATATGCCAATACACACAGATAGAGAAATTAAGGCAAATAGACCAGATATAGTTGTCAAAGATCATGAAGGAAAAAAATGCCTTCTAATTGATGTTTCAATACCAGCAGATGACAACGTTTCTCTAAAAGAAATGGAAAAACTTTCAAAATACAAAGACCTGGAAATAGAGATAACTCGAATGTGGAATCTAAAAACAGAAACAATTCCTATCATAGTAGGTGCCTTAGGTATAATAAAAAAATATTCAGACAAATACATAACAAAAACACCAGGACTTACAAATATATATAACATACAGAAAATTGCACTACTGGGTACTGCACACATTCTACGCAAAACACTTTCAATACAGTAAACATAAGAGCACCACAGCAAACCACAGCACATACCCAAGGCGCACAGAGCTGCGCTCGGTAGTGAAGTGAAAGCACGTTATAAAAATAAAACTACTGAATAATAATAATAATAATAATAATAATAATAATAATCTCAACAGGCATGATAGAGCTGCACAATATATTTACTGGGTAATATGCAAAAACCTGGACTTGCCCCATGATAAAAACTGGTGGGAACACAAACCATCCCCAGTACTTGAAAATGATCACATTGCACGCCTCTGGAACTTCATCATTCAAACTGACAGAAAGATAGACGCAAATAGGCCAGACATCATACTGAAAGACTTCAGACAAAAATCATGCCTCCTCATTGATATGACTGTCCCAATCGATATAAACGTATCTGTCAAGACCTACCAAAAACTGAGCAAATATAAAGATCTTGAAATAGAAATTAGCAAAATGTGGAATCTGAAGACGAAAACAATACCTATTGTCATAGGTGCCCTGGGAATGACAGCGAAACGGGCTGATTACTACCTAGCTCAGATACCAGGAAACCCCAAAATGGCTGAAGTTCAAAAGATAGTGCTCATGGGAACTGCCCATATCCTACGTAAAATACTGAATCATTATTAGAATATTGAGGAAACATATTCAAGTATTCATTATCCAATTATTAAAATATTCATAATCTGGAATAGATTTGTATAGTTGTAATACGAAATATTTATGACAAGGAACTAATTCATTATATTTTTACTTTTCATTTCCAGTGCCACCAGTGCTAAGTAAGTATCTCCTGACTTAATATTTTGAGTGTTTCTATTTAACTTTACATGTCTCACAATTAAATTTTCCAACCAAATAGAAATTCATTTTACTCTTTCCACTGCTACTACGTATTTTACAACTACTCCGCTACTACTACCATCACTACCACCACCACCACCACAAATAATAATAATAATAATAATAATAATAATAATAATAATAATAATAATAATAATAATAATAATAATGATTAGACACTAGTTCTTATGGCTTCTGACCTTGTCTGATTGGAGGTGTTATCATCTACATTGTTTGGTCTTTGTATAAAAGATGGACTACAGCTTATATTCTGCTGAATACCAGAGATTTGCTTGTCAGTTGTTTGACCTTAATCACTTAAGCATGTCCCTTAATTGCTGACGATATATGCATCTCTGATAACGAGCACAAGTAGTGGGGTAGCATCATAGCCATGTATTAAGGGGAATTCTTTGAGCTTTGGATAATTCACCGCTGGAAACAGGGTTGTTTCATTCAACATCCCTAAACAACTCTTATTCAGAGGCATTTTGACCGGGTTGGGCTATACGACCTGTTGCAAATTCTAACTGGGTTACACCTGCAAGGTCATACGCTGTTTATCCTCATGTGAGATAACCATGTCATGCATGTATTGTTGCGATGCATGTGCCTGGTGTACCATTATCATACAGGTAGTCATGTTGGGGTTTCGTATATTTTACCCCAGTGTCACTTTGATGGCATGCACTTTTACATATCATATTCTAACGGTGTTAGCTTTGCATTTCTTCCATTTAATGTAATGAAATATAATATTACTCTAATAGTTTTCTCTGTATATTCGGCTAAATACACTCTCTGATTTTATGACATTGTGCATAAATCGTGCTTTCAAATATTGGTACAAAGCTAGCAAATTTGAGTAAGGTATAAATCAATTACATTGACCCAGTGCTCACCTGATATTTCTTTCCTTGATCCCTAAATGATGAAAGGAAATGTCGACCTCGGCGGAAATAAAACTCGAACGTAAATACGAGAAAAGTGTCGCAAAGCACTTGGCCCAACATGCTAATGATTCTGCCAGCTCACTTTGCTTACAAATTAATTTCAAACTTTGGAATGAAGCCAGCAATTTTTGAGCAGGGGCGAGTCAATGACATTAATCACAGCGCTCAACATCTATTTATTTCAGCGACTCCTAAAGGTAGAAAGGCAAACTCGAACTCGGCGGAATTTGAGACCTGCAGATGAAATAACAAAATGTGTTTTACAATTTAAAATGGTGTCACAGAAATTTACAAAATACTAGATGTGAATGATAGCATTTAATGAAAACAAATATTAAATCGATATGATAGATGTGCATGTGAAGCGAAAGTATTTAGGTTTAATTTATTTATTGTCTTCTAATATTCTCGATACACAGACAATGCACTTTCAAATGCTGAGTCAATACAATCATATTTATTTTGTTTCAGTTGCTACTAGACCTTGTGTATGTTCAGCATCTGGAGATCCTCATTACAAAACATTTGACGGTCAGATGATTCATTTTATGGGAACGTGTAAATACACACTGGCAACACCTCTCCCAGGAACTAAATTTCCGAATTTTAAAGTAGAAGTAAAAAATGAACATCGTGGAAGAAATAAGAGAGTATCTTATACACGTCTTGTCGATGTAAAGCTCGGTAACAACACGCTGCGCTTGCTACCAAGAAGAAGAATCACTGTAAGAAATAATTGAAGTTATTTTCGTTGTTGCACAATAATCTAAACAGACATTAGATAATTTCATTTTTACTACTGGAAACGTAGTACAAGTGAAATATGCGCCAACTTACGACACCATTTAAGTCTAACAATGAATCACACAGACTCACACATACGCATCCAAACACATATTTATACTCATGTTCTTCACGTTAATTCTTTCTTCATCTCTTTCAACACCACTATCTCTCTACCTTTCTCCGCCTCAAACTCATTTTGTCCCATTCTAAATTTCTCTCTCTCCCTCTCTCTCTCTTTCTCTCTCTCTCTCTCTCTCTCTCTCTCTCTCTCTCTCTCTCTTTCTCTCTCTCTCTCTTTCTCTCTCTCTCTTCCTCTCTCTCTCTCTTGCCCTTTATATCTCTTTCCTTCTATCTCTTTTTCACTCTCTATATGTCCCTCTCACTGTCTGTGTCTGCGTGTCACACCTCGTGCCATTTCCATATGTTTCTTTCTGTTATGACACTCAGTACCCTCTTACGAGCCTGCTACACGGCCCTTAATCATAAGTCTCTTAACCATAACTCTCACATCCCCTTTTTTCCTGTTGAGTAATCAAACACTTCGTTCATGCTCAGGATTGTAGGAGATATAGCAGAAGACAGTTGCCGCAGTCGCCACGCACTGAGACTGAACTAAAAGCCATATGGTTGGGAAGTGACCCAACTACCTTACTTCCCTGGCATTTTATTTTATCTGCCTCTGGGAAATAAAAGGAAATCCGATCTCAGGTGATTTTCAATTTGCAACTGGGATTGTATTAATAATGACAGTTTTCGAATTCAAAACAACGCCAGTAATTTTATGAGAGGATTAAGGAAATATAATCAACCTCATTTCTCAACATGTACTTATTTTAACAACTCCAAAAGGAGGAATGGTAAGTCAACATCTGTGACATTTATGTTCAGAACTTAAAACCGGAAGATATGTTTAGCTGCAGATCGTTCGCCTTGTCGTAATACTAACGATTCTGACTGCTCACCGCCTCAACGGTTCCAAAGTTTGGCACAAGGCCAGAAATTTTGGGAAAGGAGGAAATCGATAATGACGATCCCAATATTTAGTTACACATATAATCAACGCCGAAGGATGAATGGAAAATTGAAATCAGTGACATTTCACTTAAGAATGAAAGCATGCCAGGACGCAACGTAGCATTTTGGTTAATAGGTAACTGTTGTACTATATAGGTGGTCATTTTTCAAGTTTCCATGTTTCTAAGGAAAGTATTTATATGTATATGCATGAATATAGATACGTAAATATGTACATAAATATACGTACATGCATATATATATATATATATATATATATATATATATATATATATATATATATATATTACAATAATAATAATAATAATAATAATAATAATAATAATAATAATAATAATAATAATAAAGGATAAAATCATTAATTTTATCAGTGGCCAGCATAGAAATGTAGTCCTGTTAAGGTGAAATCTTATAAATGATTATGATAAAGGTCATAAAAAAAATCTTGCCTATCTGCTGGAAAGTGACGCTACATCGTCTAACCACGTCATCACCAAAATTAGAGGCAAGTTGAAATGCCTTTTATTATAATTATTTATATGATTTCACCTTAATAGGTCTATATTTATATGGTGGCCACTGATAAAATTTTAATGATTTTAGCATTTTTTGTTATAAATTGAATAATTCTCATTCACTTCTGGGTTGTCTAGTCACTTATGGTCTACCCTGACCGTATACCAATGTTGTTGAGGTATTTGTGGTATTTATATGTAACCTTGGCTTTGCGTTTGCTTTCCTGTGGGTTTGTATAAATATTTCATTTATTGCGCTCAGTTTCCTCTCCTGATGAGGAAAAGCCATTAGGCTAATCTAGAAATTGATGAATCCAGGGATAATACTGTATTTTTATGAATTTGCGTTAGCTTACTCCTTCGATCTGGTGATGACCTAAAGTGGTTAGATGATTTAGCTTCCATTTTCAGCATATAGGCAAAGGTTTTTCCATGATCTTCATTATATACATGCATACACACACACACACACACACACACACACACACACACACACACACACACACACACACATATATATATATATATATATATTTAAATAAGAGTTTTGACGCTAATATCCATATGTATTAAAGTTTATTACCTATGTAAACATTTCTGTATAAGATCAAATTCAACTCTTATTTCAAGTTAAATAAGTAAATTACGTTACACATCCTCAGGGTAAAAAGTAAACACCAAAAAAAATTTATAGTCTCTAAGGCTGATCCATATTCAAAATTCCTCTTCAAATAAAAGTCCGTCTAAGGGAGAAAACCCTAATAACATTATTAATTATAAACAGTCAAGTAATACAAATTATTGATTCCTGGTATTAAATTCTAAACTAATGGAAATCTATATTATATTATCTCTAGAAACTTTAGTAAATAAATACAAATATACAATTAGATTATTAGTGATAAATAATACAGTTAATATATTCTGTTTTTTAAACCTAATATTATATTATAATACCCGATCATACTGAAATTTATAATTCATTTAAACCAGAAAAACGTATGCCTAAGAAAATGGCTACATCTGAAAGCATTGTACGTGAGTTTATTTATTAACCAAAAGGGAGTATGATCCATGATCCATACATTATCATCTTTAGAGTTATCACAGTTATTTGTATAATTCTGAAAAAAATTTAAATTACCTATGTTACGTTTATGACAATCTCTGGGTTTATTTTACTTATTTTCGCTTAACTTATTCTTATACTTATTATTCTTATAATTCGTGCCTGTCTTAATATTGGCACAATCAGGTTCAACATAATAAACCTCTTTGTATCCGGCCGAGTTAGCTGCAAATACATATATATGTATATATATAAATGTATATATATATATATATACATATATAGACACACACAGACGCACACGTGTGTATAAATATAATCAAGTGTGAGAGAGAGAGAAAAGAAAACAGAAAGGAGAAAGAGAGATGCACGCACAGATATAAACTTTAGAATGGGCAAGTCAGTATAGAAAAGAAACGAAAATGAAGGAGTGAGGAATCTTTCACAAATTGTTGTATATAATTATCAGCCTCTCGTTCAATTGAATGTCTGTAGATTTTGTGACAAAGATGTCCAAGTATCTCATTTGTTGTATTAGCATGACTTGATGTTTAATTATACGATCATTTCTATCGTTTTACTCACAGGTGAATGGCGTGTACTTTCAAATGCCAATCAATAATTATTTGGGATTCACAGTAAAATATGCTGCTGGTTGGGTAAGAGCCGAAACTGCTTTCGGTCTTCAAGTGAAATTTGATGGGAACCATCGTGTCATTGTCAAAGTTCCCGGTACTTACAGAAGACAACTCACAGGAATATGTGGTGATTGCAATGGCAAGAAAGATGACTGGCGCACAAAAGCTGGGGTAAACGTATCAAAACGTAGAAACAAATATTCTCTCATCGGTAAAAGCTATGAAGTTCTTGATGATAGTGATAAACCTCAGAAGAAGTAAGTGTAAACTTTCGCAATTTTCTTCCATTTTAGCTTCGTTCGGTGTTTGTACTTAATGACTGTCCTCGTTCGTGACAAAATGTTTTATATATCAATAAAAAGGAACCCTGATTACTATAATTAAAGTTTCTCAACATACTAACAACTAAACGGTCGCATTAATTAAACATCTCTCAGTATCATGCAAACATGTCTTGTATTAACGAACATAAAAAAGTTTTCACATTTAAATGTATACATCGATATACTTAAGTCTTATACATACGTAAAGTTCAGTTTTCTGGAATATAAATCACATATTAGCATAAGATTATATATTTACATCGAATCACTTTCATATGTAAAGTCCAATTCCAGTGTTATAACTGAACGAATGATTCCGCCTATACGATGGAACAAGTATATGTAAAGAGATACGGATGAAGACGATACGCATTTCTTCCCCCAATTGCCCAATCTTAGCAACAAAATAACAAAAAATACTGAATTTGTCTCCATTACGAATCGAAGGAGCTTGTTGGAACATGTTATTTTCTCTGAGACAAACGGCCATTTTGTTGTTCATTGAATTTAAATTTCTAATGAAATTACATACAAAATTCGAATTTCTATATTTATCTGTATATCTAGAATACAAGCTTATTCTTTTTTACATTTTGCAATAAAATTTGTTTCCTGAATTGTTTTTTATTTTATTGTTAGTAATATATTTCGCAAGGCAGCCAACTGGTAAAATTAGTTGGCAAGCCGTGCAAAATGCCTAGCCGCATTTCCTGCGTCTGTATGTGCTGAGTTCAAATTCTGCTGAGGTCGACTTTGCCTTGCATCGATATGGGTCGATGTAGGTCGAGAAAATAAAGACCAGTTCAACACTGAGGTCAATGTAATCGATGTAGCCACTCCCACGACACCTACTGGCTTTGTACCAGAATTTCAAACCATTGTTAATATATTTCACACAAATATTCTTATGTATTTACAGATGTCAGTCAACAGATGTAAGTGTTACATGTAATAAACACGCAATTCGGCGTTGCAACGAAATTATCAATAAGAGAGGTATCTTTAAAAACTGCCTTAAGTCTATATTTTCAACTGCTGTCAAGTTTTACCAATCCTGCAAAATAGACGCTTGTGCTTATAACAAGGACAAAGGATTAAAGAAACAAGTTATATGTCGTTCGTTTGAAGCATTCGCCCAGAATTGTGAAGCAATTGGCGTTTTAGTAAACTGGAGGAAAGCACTTAAATGTAGTAAGTTGACTGTTATGTTCCTATTTAAATGCAGCGAAATTGTATAAATATCAGTTGTAATGTAGAATACCATAGAATGGCGAAACGTTTTTGGATGGGGTCCATAAATAAGTCTACAAACAAGCTGTTGAAATTTGGAAGTAATACATATTGCATCCAAATTTGTATGGGAGTTGAAACCTCAAAATCTAAAATATTTACGCGGGTTTCCTGAAAAATTGTTTTTATCTGATATACGATGCTCAATGCATTATGAAATCGTTTCAAAAGTTTTTACTTCGGCTATATTCATAAAAATCAAACGGAATGCATATATGTATGTCTGAATTTTTGTATGTATGCATGGATATATGTATGTATGTATGTATGTATGTATGTATGTATGTATGTATGTATGTAGGTAGGTATGTATGTATGTTTGTATTTTTGTATGTATGCATCGATATATGTATGTATGCATGGATATATGTATGTATATATGCATGTATGTATATATGCATGTATGCATGCATGCATGAATGCATGTATGTAGGAATGCACGCACGCATGTACGTATACATATAGCATACGATAATGCCGAAGCTAAAGAACACAGAGTAAAGCCGCTACGCAGAAGTTGACCTTGAGCTCTGTTGTGCAGGCGTACTTAGCCCCAACGTTCAAGCTTAATTTCACTGCTTACAACAGTGCTTGAAAGAAGATATGTAACGTGTCATCATTGCATTGAACATGACAGAGACAGTTGAGCAGAGAATCTGCATCAAACTTTGCCAAACGCTTGGCGATACCTTCCCAGCGCCCTGTGGAATGTTTCAAAAAAGTTTTCATCGTTCTCGACACAGTCAAGATCTGGTGCAACTGAATCCTGCGTGTCTTTTGGGTCAGCTGAAAGCAGTTTTGGCACAAACTTGGCAGACACGCCTCTCATACTCAAATCATTAGTGATGGTTACTGATCTGTAAATAACTCACGGATTGTGATTCGACGATTTCTCCTCAGAGCTTCACACACATCTGAAATATTTCTATCAGTTCTGGGGGCTGCCGGTCTGCCAGAACGCTCGTCAATATCGACATTTTTGGGGGCCGTCTCGTCTCCCGTTTCTTTTTTTTTTTTCTTTTCCCTCTTTTTTCGTCTGCGGAGGTTGGGGCCTCTGTCGGGATACTCAGGGGGCCTATCTCTTCACCCGCAGACTGCTCTTTAGGTGGTGAGCAACTGACGTTGCTCATCTTTCTTTTTCTATTCACCATCTCCTCCTCCAATGGGGGATCGACGGGCACACTTTCTTTACCCTACTTTTTTTCCGGCATAGTAGGACTAATTTTTTTAATGGGTGTCTGCTCCTGGGTCACTTACGTGTCTCGGCGACAATTCTTCTGCAAATGACCAGGCTCCAGGCATCCGTAACATTTCGGAAGTCATCCTTCAAGGATTACAGGATACCTAGAACATGCCATGGTCAACTAGTCTGGAAAGACCACACTGTCATCGTCTAACTGGGTCCACAACGTTAATATGGCCTTAGCCCCAACCCAGTCAGCAGATGGCAACAATTTTACATTTAACAAGTTAGTGTCTCTGGTGCCACCAAGTCCCCTTTGGATGGTTTCGGCCAACCAACTTTCTTTTAAACCCGGTGGCAATCCGCAGACAAACGCCCGCTTACATTTTCTCCCACAATAAGAGGGGAGAAATAAAATTTTTTCCCCATCCAGGGCCTGACTGGTGAACTTACACGCCATCTCCGGGGTTCCAAACAGCAACCATATGGTTGAATAATTGGAACCCCTGGCGATGTGCTTTATCATCGGCATGTACTCCGTCAGCTCCTTTTCTATTTCTAGCCTAGGAAAGGGGACAATGGTATCCAAGGACTTTGAATAAGTCCTTAGAACCACCGTCCTCCTTTCCAAATCTGTCACCCATTTTGGGGTGGGTTAATTTCCCACACCAAAGCAGTATTGTTTTTTCTATTGTTCATATTTTAACTGCAAAAAATAATAAACAAACGTAAAAAGAAAAAGAAAAAACAAAGTTCACAGTTAAATGTCTGTCCTCTGGCGTATTTGAACACCTGACCAGTCCTGTGTACTCCAATATAGGTAATCCAATAATAGTTCACAATTGGTGGTGCTCGTAGTATAATCCAGTTGTCGTAATTTTCAAATATTTCCTTTTTCAAAAATTGAATTTACAACATCGCTAAATTTGCCGCGTTGTTCGAATTAAATGTCTTTTTGCCTATTCGAAATCCTGGCAATCCCAGGTAATCCAATGACTTTAGGCATAAAAACAGATGTTCGCCGCGAACTTTGCAGCAAGCAACAAATAACCGTTTACAAAAAGTCTTCCAAATACAGAAAGTCTTCAGAAAAATCAAAAGATAGAAAGAATTCTTGCGGCGAGGTAACGCCCACCGATAATTCTTTACTAAAACAAACGCAACTAAAAGAGAAAAACAATGCTTCGAGGCCAGTGAAGATACCCTATTTGTGAAAATTAACAATAAAATAACGTAGCCCCACTGTACCCCAAAAACAAATTTCTGCCACCTTTTAGCTGCCTTACTAATTTCTTTCATGAACTCGGTCGACTTCAAAGTTCCATTTTGGACGGAGTTAAAAAGACACCAGTCCACTCCGATCATCGGGTCTGTGTGATCATCATATGTGTGTGTGTGTGTGTGTGGGTGTGGGTGTGTGGGTGTGTGTGTGTGTGTGAGTGTGTGCATGTATGTATGTTTATGTATGTATGTATACAAATACTCAGAAAATGGAGATAATCTCAGATCAGCAAACACATCGAGTGCACCACATTTATAGCTTATTTTTTAATATAAAGCATGACATCAACTAATAAATTCTTCATCTTCATAAGATATTCGAATTAAGGCACGGAGTTTCATCGGAGTAAATAAAAAATTTAATTTTCCTGAATATACCAGAAAATCCTTTTACTAGAGTCGGACTGCATTTAACGAATCTGCCTGTCGCTCATACCTACTACGTTTTTCAGTCTCTCTTTCCTGTGTGACAAGCAACACATTGCGATTTATTATAAGATTTTCGGGTTTACACATTCCAGTCAGAGTAATCTTTTATTTATACTGCACGTTATAAAATAAAGATAAATTACATATTTTATCTATTCTTCTCCACGCAGAATTACAGTGCCGTAAAAACATGGTGTATAAGTTCTCCACTCCTATATATCAACCATCATGCTATAATAGAAGAATCCCTCGCATTGGAAAATTTACAGAAGCCTGTGTATGCAAAAAAGGATTCATACTTAGTGGAACAGAATG
>NC_142930.1:27069761-27094761 GCF_046866305.1 Octopus bimaculoides | reverse complement strand
GTAACAAGTAAGTATATACATACTTCCCTCAATTTGTAAATTAAAGCGTCTGTCTATTTGATAAATCAACTGTTGAAAATTCATTCCAGTACTACTACTACTACTACTACTACTAATACTAATACTAATACTACTAATACTACTACTACTGCTGCTGTTGCTGCTACTAAGGCAGTTACTGCTGCTGCTGCTACTAATACTGTTACTATAACTACTACTACTAAGCAATTGCCTCACATCGTTCTAAAACGGGTTTTCACGATGATACGTACATAAGATCATAAAGCTAAATTGAATGTGAATGTGAATTTATCTATTATATATATATATATATATATATATATATATATATATATCAACATATGCATAAGCATATATAAATTATATCTATGTACATATCGATGCATATATATATATATATATATATATATATATAAATATACATATATCTATATAGATGTATGTATATATATATATATATATATATATATATATGCATATATATATATATATATATATGTGTGTGTGTGTGTGTGTGTGTGTGTAAGTATTAATGCAAATATGTATATATATATGAACATATATATATATGGAGGGATGGATGTATGGATGGATGTGTGTATGTATGTATTTGCGTAAATGTAAGGACAAGCAAATTTGACTTACAAAAATATTAAATATATTTAACTAAAAAACTGTACGTTTATATGAATGGTAAAACGTCCGACTAACACGGTTTATATATGATATTATGGATTACAGGTGTTGAGTAACCGTTTTACGAATTCAACAGCTGTCTCTTGACGCTCGGTGGTATATAATATATATGTGTTTGTATATACTGGTTTTGAATTCACAGATTTTAACTGTAGCATGTATACGGTTAAAAGCTAGTCCACAAACACACTGTGACAGCTGAGATTAAGTGCAAATCTCATAAATATATGCACATCTATTTACACTATATTGTATTATGATTATAGTAGTGTAACCTAATGAATATATTCAGGGGGAAAGACTTGAAATATAAATTGTGAAACTACCTACAAAATATATTTTGTTTTATTCTCCATAACAAATGAAAATATGAAATATAACTAATTTATTTTTCCTTTCATTTACAACATTCTTCGCCAAAAGTAACAACAGTTAAAGGTGAGTGTCTGCTTCGTTTCTTCTTTTATAGGTAGTAGCGTAACCCGTGAATATTCCACGGAATTAATAGTAAACCTATTAGGTCATTCCCTAAAAATTTATCGGAAACTCCTGAAAGTGTAGCCTGTGTTGTATGTGTATCAAATGATAGTCGCTCATTGAAATACATTGGAAAGTGAACGAAATTGCATTACCAGAATTACTTAATGCATTTTATATGTATAATTCATGTACTAGAGAACAACACTTTGTATAAATTTATTTTATATGTAAAATATAGGAGTCACAATTTCACGGGGGTAAAATATTTAATATCGTATATTACACTCTAAAAACGAAATCGTTGGTAACTTATAAGCCAAGGCGATGAGTCACAGCCAATACACATTTCAAATTGCGCACACCTTTCAATACAATACCTCTTAGCACAACATTTTCTTCCTGTAGGTTCTCTCTCTCCTTTTCGCTTGTTTGTCAGTGTTGATAACGTTAACTCCCACATCACATAATTTGCCAGCCGTTGAGAATATTAAATATGGCTGATGATGGCCGAATTCAAGTGCAGACAGGAATAGTTTCACTTTTTCTAATGTCTTCACTTTTGATTGTTGATGGACATTGCATATGACAGGCGAAGGGGAAACTGGTCTTTTTTTTTCTAAAGTGAATGGCAAACATTAAGTGACAGGTAACCTAAAAATAAAATTAGTTCATTTAAAACGAAATTTTGTTCACTACGCACTCACCATCACCACCTCCACCGCCACTACCCCCGCCACCACCATCATCTCCCGCTATCTCTCTTGCCCCTCTCTCTGCGACATTCTTGAAGCTCACCATCAGAACATAAACCCTCTGCGAAAATTATGTTCCTAACTCTCCTATACATCAGCACGTTCAACTAACTGTTTAAACCCCGTAATAAATTTTACATCCCCCATTATGTACATTATTTACATTTGACGGCTATTTGTCCTCATCTTGTTTGTATTAACACAACATTTCGGCTGATATAGCCTCAAGCCTTCATCATGTGTCTTGGGGAAATTTCGAACCTGTGTTCTCATTCCTAAGGTATATTCCGATGTTATAATATTATTTTTATTATGATTATTATTATTATCATCATTACTATTATTATTATTATTATTATTCAGTAGTTTTATTTTTATAACGTGCTTTCACTTCACTACCGAGCGCAGCTCTGTGCGCCTTGGGTATGTGCTGTGGTTTGCTGTGGTGCTCTTATGTTTACTGTATTGAAAGTGTTTTGCGTAGGATGTGTGCAGTACCCAGTAGTGCAATTTTCTGTATGTTATATATATTTGTAAGTCCTGCTATTTTTGTTATGTATTTGTCTGAATATTTTTTTATTATACCTAAGGCACCTACTATGATAGGAATTGTTTCTGTTTTTAGATTCCACATTCGAGTTATCTCTATTTCCAGGTCTTTGTATTTTGAAAGTTTTTCCATTTCTTTTAGAGAAACGTTGTCATCTGCTGGTATTGATACATCAATTAGAAAGCATTTTTTTTCTTCATGATCTTTGACAACTATATCTGGTCTATTTGCCTTAATTTCTCTATCTGTGTGTATTGGCATATCCCAGAGTATGGTTGCTTTCTCGTTTTCTGTGACCTTTTCTGGCGTGTGTTTATACCATCTTTTTTCTGTTGTTATTCCATAATGTTGGCATAGCTTCCAGTGTATATAGGTCCCAGCTCTGTCGTGTCTGTGGATATATTCCTTCTTAGCCAGGACTGGGCAGCCAGAGATAATATGATTTATTGTTTCTTGTCGATCTCCACATATTCTACAGTTACTTGTTATATTTCTTTTCATTATGTGTTTTTGGTAATTTCTGGTGGGGAGGCTTTGGTCTTGTGCAGCAATTAAAAATCCTTCAGTCTCTGCTTTGAGTCCTGAGCTTCTCAGCCATTGCTGGGATTTTTCTCTGTCTATTTCTTTCGCATTTAGTTTAGCCCAGTATTTACCATGTAGGGGCTTTTCTTGCCATCGTTTTATCATGGTCCGTTGCTGTTCTAGTTTTAGTTTGGATTTCATTTGTTTTATAGCTTTTGTTGTTTCTTCTTCTTCTTCTTCGTATTTGTTAGGTAGATTGATTTCTTGTTTGTATTTGTCAGCTTCCTTAAATACTGAAAACAGTTTTTTGTTTTCCTCGTGTTTTGTGGCTATCTGTATTAGTTTCCCTTGCTTCTGGAGTAGGTATTTTTGCAGTCCTATAGTGGTTATTTTATAATAGTTTTCTAGCTGTATAAGACC
Organism: Octopus bimaculoides; assembly: GCF_046866305.1. NCBI lineage: Eukaryota > Metazoa > Mollusca > Cephalopoda > Octopoda > Octopodidae > Octopus > Octopus bimaculoides. The sequence continues at coordinate 27,091,320 of NC_142930.1, read as the reverse complement.
CCTGCCACCTTCTGTGCGTTGTATATATAGCCTTTCTATGTCAGATTTTGGGTGGTGCATCCTATATCCTGTCATTATTTTTCTTGTTTTCCTGTCTATTTTACATAGTTCGTTTAGTGTCCAGTTAAGGATGTTGTAGCTGTAGCTTATAACTGGGACAGCTAAAGTGTTGATACCCATTATCTTGTTTTTAGCATTGAGCTCTGTTTTTAGTATTGATCTAACTCGTCTATAGTACTCTTTCTTTATTTTTTCTTTCATTTGTGTATGTTGTATCCTATCTAGTTCATTGACTCCTAAATACTTATATGGTTGGCTTTCGTCTAGTTCTCTTATTTCATTGGCTTTATCTAGTGTTATATTGCTACTTTTAACTAATTTTCCTCTTTTCAGGGTTGCTTTGGCACATTTTTCTAATCCGAATTTCATTTCTATTTCCTTGGTAAAGCCGTGTACTGTCTGTAGTGGTGTTTCTAGCTCTTTGTCGTTTTTTGCATATAATTTTAGGTCATCCATATATAGAAGGTGGCTGACTGTTTTTCCATAGCATTTGTAACCGCATCCAGTTCTATTTAGCAATTCTGTTAAAGGTGTGAGTGCCAGGCAGAACAGGAGTGGAGAGAGCGTGTCTCCCTGGAATATTCCTCTTCTAATGGGGATGGCTTTCGTTTTCACAAGTCCCTCTTTTGTTTGGAGCTGTAGCACTGTCTGCCATTTGTTCATTGAGTGCTCTATGTATTTTATGATAATTGGTGCCACCTTGTTTATGGCTAGTATTTCCAGAATCCACGTGTGGGGAACACTGTCGAAAGCCTTTTGGTAGTCCACCCAGGCCATACTGAGGCCTTTCTTCTTTCTGCGGCTGTCTTCAGTTATGGCTTTATTGATCAATAATTGATCTTTACAGCAGTATGAGCCCTTGCAGCATCCCTTCTGCTCTTCTGGAAACAGGTTGTTATTTTCCAGGTGTTTACTCAATCTCTGCGATATTATTGCAGTAAAGGCTTTGTAGATCGTAGGGAGACAGGTTATAGGTCTATAGTTTTGTGGTTTCTCCGTTTCCGTGGATTTGGGGATTAAGATGGTTTTCCCTTTTGTGAGCCATTCAGGCATTGTCTCTGGATCTGCTATTATGTTGTTAAAGTTTTCTGCCAGCTTTTTATGCATTGCTGGCAGGTGTTTTAACCAGAAATTGGGGATCTTGTCGTGTCCAGGTGCCTTCCAGTTGCTTAGTCTTTGCAGTGTCTGGGTGACCTCTTCAGTTGTTATAGGGGCCCAGAGTTGCTCAGGTGCTAAGTTCGTTGTTTTAATGGTCCTTTTTTGGGGTTGTTGCTTCACCGACCATATTTGTTTCCAGAATTTCTCTAGTTCTTCTGCTGTTGGTGCTGAAGTAATGTCTATTTTATTTTTACCCAGTTCTTGGTAGAGTTTTTTGGGGTTGGATTTGAACTGTTTGTTTTGTTCAAAGAAACGTTGGCGTTTCTCATACCGGCGGATCCTCTGTGCTTTGGCAAGGATGTCTTGCTTTAGTTTTTCTTTTGCCTCAGGTAAGTCTTTTTCTGTAATGCTGTATTTGTACAGTATTTTTGTTTTCTTCTTGTTACTTAGTAGTGTTGATTGTTTACTAATTTCGTTGAGAATCGATAAATCTTTTCTCTTTTTTTTATTTTTGTTCTGGATGTTATTTATCCACAAGGTCTGTTTGGGTGGTAGAACTCCTGTTCGGATGGGTTTGAGTGAGTACCCTGCTTCTTTTGTGGCTGCAGTGGCTGCCGCATATATCATGTCATTTAGCTCAGTGATATTGCCTGTTGTTTCTGTGGTTGTTAGTTCCGTGACGGCCAGGTTTATGCTATTTATTATTGATGTTGTTTTATTGTCTATTTTGATTTTTGGGAGATATAATCTGTGGTCCATTCTAAGATCTGTGGTTTTCAGTTCTTCGGTTATTTTCATTTTCATAGTATCGTAATTATTAGGTTTCCCTTCGTTATTTCCAGGCTTTATATTTGTTTTGCCTTCCTTTTCATTCATATGTTTGTCTGTGGTGTTCTGGATTGGTGCTTTTTGTACACTATTATACATCTCTACGGTCTGGGTTATTATTATTATTATTATTATTGTTATTATTATTATTTTTATCATTATTATTATTATTATTATTAAAAATTTTATTATTATTATTTTATGTTTGACTCTGGCTTTGCATTTGTACAATTTGGTTCCATGTTTCACCCAGAAACCTCAAGAGACACTAAGTTAGAAGTTCAAGTTGGTGCTATGCCTAAGGTGACATATATTTGGTTTTGCACAGTGCTGTTCTAGAAAATGTTTAAGAAACCATAAGAAAATTATGTGTTTGTTTTAAAACTTGACTCTACAGTTCACGAAACTTCACAACAAAATGCGTAATCATACTAATTGCAAAGATAATCATTGCCATAAAGTATTCTTGGGAAGATGAACTACTACAACATATAAAGGAATAGAAACACCATTGCACGGAATTTCAACATGAAAATCTCAAAATGTTGTCCTTTACACTATTCTTCGAATAATTCAGACATCAAATATTTATCTTTCTTTTGTAGGTTGTGAAAAGGCAGTTGCTGATGTTATGCTCGTCCTGGATGATTCTGGCAGTGTTGGGTCTAAGAACTTCGCGAAAGTGAAAAGATTTGCACAAAATCTAGTAAAACCTTTTAACATTGGAAAAAACAAAATTCGTGTAGGAGCCATTACATTCAGCTGGAAGGTCAAATCGCAGTTTAAGATGAATAGGTATTATAACAAGAAGAATCTACTCAAGGCAATCAATAGAATAGGGTACCGAAGAGGAGGAACGAATACACATTTAGCTCTTAATTACTTGAGGAGAAGTTCATTCACACGAAGGGCAGGGGATAGAAAACGTGTCCCGAACATTGCTCTCATTCTAACTGATGGCAAATCGAATATCCTCAGTAAAACTAAAAAAGCAGCATTGGAATTACGAAAAAGTGGCACCATTGTGTTTGCTATCGGAGTTGGCAAAGGAATTAGACAGTATGAATTGAAAATTATTGGTAGTTCACCAAGCCGAGATCATGTGTTCGCAGTTAAAAACTTTAATGTTCTTAGTTCCATCGTGAAGCAATTGGTTAAAAGAACTTGTAATGGTATGTATAATGTTTTGTATCTACAGATTGTAGAATTTCTCACACTCACAATACAATTCATAACTATTCATGATGCTCAAAATGGTGTAGATTGCGAGGCAGTGTTAGTGTAATAATAGTTTTAGTTTCAGAATCACGTTGTAAAGGAAAACTAAATGTGTATTATTGAATATATTTAAAATGTAATAAATTTTTCAATGGTGAAATAATGCGTAATTATGTTGAAAAAGTATTAAAATGTCCTTTGATGACTTGTTATGTAATTGCAATGAATTCATATTTTTAGGTTGATATGATATATATATTCAAAAGACGATAATGCTATCCATTTTCACACTTAAAATACAATAGATTCAGATTTTAGGGAAATTTGCTTGGTTATGAATAAAAGTTTCACTTCGATGGATCTCTGGTCTCCCGGCTACCTTGCTGGAAACTTGCCACAGATAATTTTCATGTATTGTAGCAACTTTTAAACGATGGCTGAGTATTTATTTATATTTTAATTTCTAGTTCATCCATGTGAGGCAAAACCATGCAAAAATGGTGGAGTGTGCAGAAGACGTAGCCAAACATACAAATGCACGTGTAAACGTGGATATTCCGGGAAACATTGTACAATTGGTAAGAAACTTTTAACTATTGAATTTTTAAGTAAATAAGGTTAGTCATTGATATTTAAAATAACAGATGCAATTGTTGTACAGTAACATGTCTCCTGAGTCCAGTCTCACGGTGAGAGCACATAACTAACGATATGAATGTAGTCAGTTATTTACAAAGCTTATTGATAACTAGAAAACGTTCTAATATACATGCTATCTCATAGAAATTATATTCAGCATGGCAGTGGAGATACTAGCATATATAAAGCCTGTGGTCATAACCTCCATTCATAAATACATAATTTCATTCATACGATACGTAATTACATATATCTGCGATCATAAAGTCTATGTATTTTAAGTAATAAAATGTAGATTGCGAGGCAGTGTTAGTGTAAGAATAGTTTTAGTTTCAGAATCACGTTGTAAAGGAAAACTAAATGTGCATTGTTGAATATAATTAAAATGTAATAAATTTTTCAATGGTGTAATAATCCATAATTATGTTGAAAAGGGATTAAAATGTCCTTTCATACCATTTTCGGAAGCTGCAATGAATTCATATTTTTAAATTAATATAAAATATTCAAAAGATAATAATGTTATCGGTTTTGACACCTAAAATAGTGTGCTGTTTTGTCGTCCGAGGGAAGTGAATACTATGGATACTATAAATTCAGATTTTAGGAAATTTTAATTGGTTATAAATAAATTTTTCACTTCAACGGATTTCTGGATTCCTGGTTACTTTGCTGGATTATTAGCCACAGAAACATTTCGTTTACTGTAGCAATCTTTATACGATGGCTGGAATATTTATATTTCAATTTCTAGCTAATCCATGTGACTCAAAAACATGCAAGAATGGTGGAGTTTGCAGGAGACGTAGCAAAACATACACATGTTCATATAAACGTGGATATTCCGGGAAACATTGTACGATTGAAAAGAACTATATAGCTATTGATCGTGTAAATAAATACACATAAAAATTGTTACATAGAAACGTTCTTCCCGACCACAATTTCACACGCCAGAGAACGTGATTAAGGATATGAATGTGCTCATTTATTTATTATACAGATAATCGCGAGAACATTTCTGATATGTATGCCAGTGTCATAGAAATTATATTCAATATAACACTTGGAAAGAACGCATGACACAATAAGTATGAATCATTATTAGAATATTGAGGAAACATATTCAAGTATTCATTATCCAATTATTAAAATATTCATAATCTAGAATAGATTTGTATAGATGTAATACGAAATACTTATGACAAGGAACTAATTCATTATATTTTTACTTTTCATTTCAAGCACCACAAGTGCCAAGTAAGTATCTGCTGACTTAATATTTTAAGTGTTTCTATTTAACTTTACATGTCTCACAATTAAATTTTCCAGCCAAATAGAAATTCACTTTACTCTTTCCACTGCTACTACATATTTTATGAATACTCTGCTACTACTTATTTTACAACTACTCTGCTACTACTATCATCACTACCACCAACACCACCACAAATAATAATAATAATAATAATAATAATAATAATAATAATAATAATAATAATAATAATAATAATAATCTCAACAGGCATGATAGAGCTGCACAATATATTCACTGGGTAATATGCAAAAACCTGGACTTGCCCCATGATAAAAACTGGTGGGAACACAAACCGCCCCCAGTACTTGAAAATGATCACATTGCACTCCTCTGGAACTTCATCATTCAAACTGACAGAAAGATAGACGCAAATAGGCCAGACATCATACTGAAAGACTTCAGACAAAAATCATGCCTCCTCATTGATATGACTGTCCCAATCGATATAAACGTATCTGTCAAGACCTACCAAAAACTGAGCAAATATAAAGATCTTGAAATAGAAATTAGCAAAATGTGGAATCTGAAGACGAAAACAATACCTTTTGTCATAGGTGCCCTGGGAATGACAGCGAAACGGGCTGATTACTACCTAGCTCAGATACCAGGAAACCCCAAAATGGCTGAAGTTCAAAAGATAGTGCTCATGGGAACTGCCCATATCCTACGTAAAATACTGAATCATTATTAGAATATTGAGGAAACATATTCAAGTATTCATTATCCAATTATTAAAATATTCATAATCTGGAATAGATTTGTATAGTTGTAATACGAAATATTTATGACAAGGAACTAATTCATTATATTTTTACTTTTCATTTCCAGTGCCACCAGTGCTAAGTAAGTATCTCCTGACTTAATATTTTGAGTGTTTCTATTTACCTTTACATGTCTCACAATTAAATTTTCCAACCAAATAGAAATTCATTTTACTCTTTCCACTGCTACTACGTATTTTACAACTACTCCGCTACTACTACCATCACTACCACCACCATCACTACCACCACCACCACCACCACAAATAATAATAATAATAATAATAATAATAATAATAATAATAATAATAATAATAATGATTAGACACTAGTTCTTATGGCTTCTGACCTTGTCTGATTGGAGGTGTTATCATCTACATTGTTTGGTCTTTGTATAAAAGATGGACTACAGCTTATATTCTGCTGAATACCAGAGATTTGCTTGTCAGTTGTTTGACCTTAATCACTTAAGCATGTCCCTTAATTGCTGACGATATATGCATCTCTGATAACGAGCACAAGTAGTGGGGTAGCATCATAGCCATGTATTAAGGGGAATTCTTTGAGCTTTGGATAATTCACCGCTGGAAACAGGGCTGTTTCATTCAACATCCCTAAACAACTCTTATTCAGAGGCATTTTGACCGGGTTGGACTATACGACCTGTTGCAAATTCTAACTGGGTTACACCTGCAAGGTCATACGCTGTTTATCCTCATGTGAGATAACCATGTCGTGCATGTATTGTTGCGATGCATGTGCCTGGTGTACCATTATCATACAGGTAGTCATGTTGGGGTTTCGTATATTTTACCCCAGTGTCACTTTGATGGCATGCACTTTTACATATCATATTCTAACGGTGTTAGCTTTGCATTTCTTCCATTTAATGTAATGAAATATAATATTACTCTAATAGTTTTCTCTGTATATTCGGCTAAATACACTCTCTGATTTTATGACATTGTGCATAAATCGTGCTTTCAAATATTGGTACAAAGCTAGCAAATTTGAGTAAGGTATAAATCAATTACATTGACCCAGTGCTCACCTGATATTTCTTTCCTTGATCCCTAAATGATGAAAGGAAATGTCGACCTCGGCGGAAATAAAACTCGAACGTAAATACGAGAAAAGTGTCGCAAAGCACTTGGCCCAACATGCTAATGATTCTGCCAGCTCACTTTGCTTACAAATTAATTTCAAACTTTGGAATGAAGCCAGCAATTTTTGAGCAGGGGCGAGTCAATGACATTAATCACAGCGCTCAACATCTATTTATTTCAGCGACTCCTAAAGGTAGAAAGGCAAACAAGAACTCGGCGGAATTTGAGACCTGCAGATGAAATAACAAAATGTGTTTTACAATTTAAAATGGTGTCACAGAAATTTACAAAATACTAGATGTGAATGATAGCATTTAATGAAAACAAATATTAAATCGATATGATAGATGTGCATGTGAAGCGAAAGTATTTAGGTTTAATTTATTTATTGTCTTCTAATATTCTCGATACACAGACAATGCACTTTCAAATGCTGAGTCAATACAATCATATTTATTTTGTTTCAGTTGCTACTAGACCTTGTGTATGTTCAGCATCTGGAGATCCTCATTACAAAACATTTGACGGTCAGATGATTCATTTTATGGGAACGTGTAAATACACACTGGCAACACCTCTCCCAGGAACTAAATTTCCGAATTTTAAAGTAGAAGTGAAAAATGAACATCGTGGAAGAAATAAGAGAGTATCTTATACACGTCTTGTCGATGTAAAGCTCGGTAACAACACGCTGCGCTTGCTACCAAGAAGAAGAATCACTGTAAGAAATAATTGAAGTTATTTTCGTTGTTGCACAATAATCTAAACAGACATTAGATAATTTCATTTTTACTACTGGAAACGTAGTACAAGTGAAATATGCGCCAACTTACGACACCATTTAAGTCTAACAATGAATCACACAGACTCACACATACGCATCCAAACACATATTTATACTCATGTTCTTCACGTTAATTCTTTCTTCATCTCTTTCAACACCACTATCTCTCTACCTTTCTCCGCCTCAAACTCATTTTGTCCCATTCTAAATTTCTCTCTCTCTCTCTCTCTCTCTCTCTCTCACTTTCTCTCTCTCTCTCTTTCTCTCTCTCTCTTCCTCTCTCTCTCTCTCTTTCTCTCTCTCTCTTCCTCTCTCTCTCTCTTGCCCTTTATATCTCTTTCCTTCTATCTCTTTTTCACTCTCTATATGTCCCTCTCACTGTCTGTGTCTGCGTGTCACACCTCGTGCCATTTCCATATGTTTCTTTCTGTTATGACACTCAGTACCCTCTTATGAGCCTGCTACACGGCCCTTAATCATAAGTCTCTTAACCATAACTCTCACATCCCCTTTTTTCCTGTTGAGTAATCAAACACTTCGTTCATGCTCAGGATTGTAGGAGATATAGCAGAAGACAGTTGCCGCAGTCGCCACGCACTGAGACTGAACTAAAAGCCATATGGTTGGGAAGTGACCCAACTACCTTACTTCCCTGGCATTTTATTTTATCTGCCACTGGGAAATAAAAGGAAATCCGATCTCAGGTGATTTTCAATTTGCAACTGGGATTGTATTAATAATGACAGTTTTCGAATTCAAAACAACGCCAGTAATTTTATGAGAGGATTAAGGAAATATAATCAACCTCATTTCTCAACATGTACTTATTTTAACAACTCCAAAAGGAGGAATGGTAAGTCAACATCTGTGACATTTATGTTCAGAACTTAAAACCGGAAGATATGTTTAGCTGCAGATCGTTCGCCTTGTCGTAATACTAACGATTCTGACTGCTCACCGCCTCAACGGTTCCAAAGTTTGGCACAAGGCCAGCAATTTTGGGAAAGGAGGAAATCGATAATGACGATCCCAATATTTAGTTACACATATAATCAACGCCGAAGGATGAATGGAAAATTGAAATCAGTGACATTTCACTTAAGAATGAAAGCATGCCAGGACGCAACGTAGCATTTTGGTTAATAGGTAACTGTTGTACTATATAGGTGGTCATTTTTCAGGTTTCCATGTTTCTAAGGAAAGTATTTATATGTATATGCATGAATATAGATACGTAAATATGTACATAAATATACGTACATGCATATATATATATATATATATATATATATATATATTACAATAATAATAATAATAATAATAATAATAATAATAATAATAATAATAATAATAATAATAATAATAATAATAAAGGATAAAATCATTAATTTTATCAGTGGCCAGCATAGAAATGTAGTCCTGTTAAGGTGAAATCTTATAAATGATTATGATAAAGGTCATAAAAAAAATCTTGCCTATCTGCTGGAAAGTGACGCTACATCGTCTAACCACGTCATCACCAAAATTAGAGGCAAGTTGAAATGCCTTTTATTATAATTATTTATATGATTTCACCTTAATAGGTCTATATTTATATGGTGGCCACTGATAAAATTTTAATGATTTTAGCATTTTTTGTTATAAATTGAATAATTCTCATTCACTTCTGGGTTGTCTAGTCACTTATGGTCTACCCTGACCGTATACCAATGTTGTTGAGGTATTTGTGGTATTTATATGTAACCTTGGCTTTGCGTTTGCTTTCCTGTGGGTTTGTATAAATATTTCATTTATTGCGCTCAGTTTCCTCTCCTGATGAGGAAAAGCCATTAGGCTAATCTAGAAATTGATGAATCCAGGGATAATACTGTATTTTTATGAATTTGCGTTAGCTTACTCCTTCGATCTGGTGATGACCTAAAGTGGTTAGATGATTTAGCTTCCATTTTCAGCATATAGGCAAAGGTTTTTCCATGATCTTCATTATATACATGCATACACACACACACACACACACACACACACACACACACACACACACACACACACACACACACACACACACATATATATATATATATATATATTTAAATAAGAGTTTTGACGCTAATATCCATATGTATTAAAGTTTATTACCTATGTAAACATTTCTGTATAAGATCAAATTCAACTCTTATTTCAAGTTAAATAAGTAAATTACGTTACACATCCTCAGGGTAAAAAGTAAACACCAAAAAAAATTTATAGTCTCTAAGGCTGATCCATATTCAAAATTCCTCTTCAAATAAAAGTCCGTCTAAGGGAGAAAACCCTAATAACATTATTAATTATAAACAGTCAAGTAATACAAATTATTGATTCCTGGTATTAAATTCTAAACTAATGGAAATCTATATTATATTATCTCTAGAAACTTTAGTAAATAAATACAAATATACAATTAGATTATTAGTGATAAATAATACAGTTAATATATTCTGTTTTTTAAACCTAATATTATATTATAATACCCGATCATACTGAAATTTATAATTCATTTAAACCAGAAAAACGTATGCCTAAGAAAATGGCTACATCTGAAAGCATTGTACGTGAGTTTATTTATTAACCAAAAGGGAGTATGATCCATGATCCATACATTATCATCTTTAGAGTTATCACAGTTATTTGTATAATTCTGAAAAAAATTTAAATTACCTATGTTACGTTTATGACAATCTCTGGGTTTATTTTACTTATTTTCGCTTAACTTATTCTTATACTTATTATTCTTATAATTCGTGCCTGTCTTAATATTGGCACAATCAGGTTCAACATAATAAACCTCTTTGTATCCGGCCGAGTTAGCTGCAAATACATATATATGTATATATATAAATGTATATATATATATATATACATATATATATATATATATATATATATATATATATATATATATATATATATATATATATATATATATATATATATATATATATATATATATATATATATACGGACCGAGACCTTTGGAAATGGGCTGTGCGTGAGAAGACCCGGCAAGCCAAGTAAGATCGTTGCCAGTGCCCCTGGACTGGTTCTTGTGCGGGTGGCACATGAGATGCACCATTTTGAGCGTGGCCGTTGCCAGTACCGCCTGACTGGCTCCTGTAGGATTTTCGAGCGAGATCGTTGCCAGTGCCCCTGGACTGGCTTGTGCGGGTGGCACATAAAAGACACCATTTCGAGCGTGGCCGTTTTCGTGCGGGTGACACGTAAAAGCACCCACTACACTCTCTGAGTGGTTGGCGTTAGGAAGGGCATCCAGCTGTAGAAACTCTGCCAAATCAGACTGGAGCCTGGTGTTGCCATCCGGTTTCACCAGTCCTCAGTCAAATCGTCCAACCCATGCTAGCATGGAAAGCGGACGTTAAACGATGATGATGATATATATATATATATATATATATATATATATATACATATATAGACACACACAGACGCACACGTGTGTATAAATATAATCAAGTGTGTGAGAGAGAGAAAAGAAAACAGAAAGGAGAAAGAGAGATGCACGCACAGATATAAACTTTAGAATGGGCAAGTCAGTATAGAAAAGAAACGAAAATGAAGGAGTGAGGAATCGTTCACAAATTGTTGTATATAATTATCAGCCTGTCGTTCAATTGAATGTCTGTAGATTTTGTGACAAAGATGTCCAAGTATCTCATTTGTTGTATTAGCATGACTTGATGTTTAATTATACGATCATTTCTATCGTTTTACTCACAGGTGAATGGCGTGTACTTTCAAATGCCAATCAATAATTATTTGGGATTCACAGTAAAATATGCTGCTGGTTGGGTAAGAGCCGAAACTGCTTTCCGTCTTCAAGTGAAATTTGATGGGAACCATCGTGTCATTGTCAAAGTTCCCGGTACTTACAGAAGACAACTCACAGGAATATGTGGTGATTGCAATGGCAAGAAAGATGACTGGCGCACAAAAGCTGGGGTAAACGTATCAAAACGAAGAAACAAATATTCTCTCATCGGTAAAAGCTATGAAGTTCTTGATGATAGTGATAAACCTCAGAAGAAGTAAGTGTAAACTTTCGCAATTTTCTTCCATTTTAGCTTCGTTCGGTGTTTGTACTTAATGACTGTCCTCGTTCGTGACAAAATGTTTTATATATCAATAAAAAGGAACCCTGATTACTATAATTATAGTTTCTCAACATACTAACAACTAAACGGTCGCATTAATTAAACATCTCTCAGTTTCATGCAAACATGTCTTGTATTAACGAACATAAAAAAGTTTTCACATTTAAATGTATACATCGATATACTTAAGTCTTATACATACGTAAAGTTCAGTTTTCTGGAATATAAATCACATATTAGCATAAGATTATATATTTACATCGAATCACTTTCATATGTAAAGTCCAATTCCAGTGTTATAACTGAACGAATGATTCCGCCTATACGATGGAACAAGTATATGTAAAGAGATACGGATGAAGACGATACGCATTTCTTCCCCCAATTGCCCAATCTTAGCAACAAAATAACAAAAAATACTGAATTTGTCTCCATTACGAATCGAAGGAGCTTGTTGGAACATGTTATTTTCTCTGAGACAAACGGCCATTTTGTTGTTCATTGAATTTAAATTTCTAATGAAATTACATACAAAATTCGAATTTCTATATTTATCTGTATATCTAGAATACAAGCTTATTCTTTTTTACATTTTGCAATAAAATTTGTTTCCTGAATTGTTTTTTATTTTATTGTTAGTAATATATTTCGCAAGGCAGCCAACTGGTAAAATTAGTTGGCAAGCCGTGCAAAATGCCTAGCCGCATTTCCTGCGTCTGTATGTGCTGAGTTCAAATTCTGCTGAGGTCGACTTTGCCTTGCATCGATATGGGTCGATGTAGGTCGAGAAAATAAAGACCAGTTCAACACTGAGGTCAATGTAATCGATGTAGCCACTCCCACGACACCTACTGGCTTTGTACCAGAATTTCAAACCATTGTTAATATATTTCACACAAATATTCTTATGTATTTACAGATGTCAGTCAACAGATGTAAGTGTTACATGTAATAAACACGCAATTCGGCGTTGCAACGAAATTATCAATAAGAGAGGTATCTTTAAAAACTGCCTTAAGTCTATATTTTCAACTGCTGTCAAGTTTTACCAATCCTGCAAAATAGACGCTTGTGCTTATAACAAGGACAAAGGATTAAAGAAACAAGTTATATGTCGTTCGTTTGAAGCATTCGCCCAGAATTGTGAAGCAATTGGCGTTTTAGTAAACTGGAGGAAAGCACTTAAATGTAGTAAGTTGACTGTTATGTTCCTATTTAAATGCAGCGAAATTGTATAAATATCAGTTTTAATGTAGAATACCATAGAATGGCGAAACGTTTTTGGATGGGGTCCATAAATAAGACGGCAGACAAGCTGTTGAAATTTCGTAGTAATATGTATTAGAGTTGAAACCACGAAATCTTAAATATTTACGCAGATGTTTTGAAATTTTTTTATCTATATTCGATGCTCAATGCATTATAAAATCGTTTAAACAGTTTTATTTCAACTATGTTCATAAAAATCAAACGGAATGCATGTATGCATGTATGTATGTTTGTATGTATAAATGTATGTATATACGTATGTATATATGCATGTACAAATGCACGCACGCATGTACGTATATATATATTGCATACGATAGTAACGAACCTAAAGAACGCAGAGTAAAGCTGCTTCGCAGAGGTTGACCTTCAGCTATGTTGTGCAGGCGCACTAATTTTCAACGTTCTAGCTCACATAGCTGACTTTCACTGCTTACTGCAGTGCTTGAAAAGAAGGTATGTAGCGTGTCAGTATCGCATTGAACATGACAGACAAAATGGAGCAGAGGTTTTCCATCAAACGTTGCCAAACGCTTAGTGATACCTGCTCAGAGGCCTGCGCAATGTTTTCAAAACGTTTTCATCGTTCTCGACACAGTGTAGGAGGTCTGGTGCAATTGAAACTTGGGTGTCTTTTTTGTCAGCTAAAAGCAGTATTGGCACAAACTAGGCAGACACGCGTCTTATACTCAAATCGGTAATAGTTAATGAACCGTAAATAATCCGCACATAATCTGATAACTCACGGAATGTGACTCGACGATTTTTCCCTTGAGCTGCACGCAGATCTGCAATGTTTTTCTCAGTTCTGCTGGTCGCGGGTCTCCCAGAACGTTCGTCAACATCTACATTATTTTGGGCCATCTCGGAAACGTCTGAACCATTGTATATTTATGTGCAGCTCATATACTCCTCTCCATACTCTTTCTGCAACTTAGCGTAGGTCTATGAGCATGTATTGCAACTTCCTCTGTCATGGGCAATGTGAGGATCACACGCTACACACCTTCTTTCCAAGCACTGCTGCAAACAGCAGAAGTGAACTGGAACGTTAAAACTTAGTGCGCTAGCACAACGGAGGTCAACGTCAATCTTTGCTTCGCGGCTTCATCCTGCTTACTCCATCTTCTTAGTATTGCAACAGTCCGGACACTTATTGATCATACATACACAGATTTGATCGACTTCTTCCAATTTCCGTCCACCGAATATACACAAAAGTCTTTGGTTGGCCTAAGGATGATATGGAAAACGCTTGACCAAGGACCAGCACATGTTTGCATGTATGCTTGTGAGCCAGTGAGCGCGAGCATGTGTATATGTGCGTGTATATATATATATATATATATATATATATATATGTGTGTGTGTGTGTGTGTGTGTGTGTGTGTGTCTGTCTGTATACGTGTGTGTGTGTGTGTTTGTGTGTGTGTATGTGTGTGTGTGCGTGTGTGTGTGTGCATGTGTGTATGTGTTTGTGTATGTATGTATATATGTATATGTCTGTGAGTGTGTCTATATATATACTTTTTTTAAATGTAGATTAAAATCTTTATAAGAACTTATCAAGTAGTTAGCATGAAAATAACCTCATAAGGGAAAACTTTATTAATTATTCCCTATAAATATATTGATTTATATTAAGGGCATTACTATTCATAGATGCCTCACGCTAGGAGGGATTCGAAACGTCAAATTACCATAATAAACACATTTTACAGAACGCGAGGGAATGCAATTCTCGAAGCGAGCCTCCTAAAAACAGACTTAACGGTTTTTCATGATTTTGTAATCAGTACCGCATTTTGCACTCTTTATTCTTCAGTACACGTATAGTCAAGACACATAAAAATAAGCAAAAGATCAGCATTCCAGACGAACACTCCATGTATCCAGCATAGTACATAGAAAATTGTTTATTCTTATATATCTATGTAAGAGGCGGACTTTTCGAATTGCATCTCAGTACACGTGCTTTTTCAGAATAAAATTCAGGACTGAATATATTCAGGTTAAATTTACAATTTTAAATATACGATAAAATCTTTATAAGAATTTATCAAGTATGTATATATTTATGTATATATGTATATATGTGTATATATATATATATGTACATATATATTGATATATATAAACGCATATATATGTACGTATATACATATATGTATATATGTATGTGTATACATACGAGTGTATCTATATATGTGAATGTATATATAAATGTATATATGTGTGTGTGTGTGTATATATATATATATATATATATATATATATATATATATATATATATATATATATATATATATACATATAAATATATATATATATATATATATATATATATGTATATATATATATATAACGTTGACCACTAACGTGGACATTCAATATTACCCTATGTTTTAATATATATATATATATATATATATATATATATATATATATATATATATATATATATATATATATATACATGTATATATATAATGCATAAATACATATATGCAATTATTTGGATATGTATATATACGTTAACCTTTGTCTAACATTCTCTCACTAAATGTATATATATGTATGTTTTTGTGCGTATGTAAGAACGTGTTTATGTACGTAGGTATGCGCGCATCTATGTGCGCATGTGCATATCTATATGTATGTATGTGTGTACATTCATACATAAACATACATGAGTAAATACAGTGTTCGGATGAAAACTTCATAGTTTGCTGTTGAACAAATGAGGTTTTGTTTTTCAACATAGCCTCTCCTGCGTGCCACACATTTTTTTCCATCGGTGTTGCAGCATTTAAATTCCATCTATGAAGAAGCTTTTTTCCTGTCGGTCAAAAAAGTAATCAACAGCAGTTATGACGATATAATTGCATTAATACTATTTCCTTGCCAACTGTTTTTCACGCTGGGAAACAAGATACAGTGATAAACCCAACACTGATACTGAGCTACTAAACGTAAATTCGTTGCTCATCACCAGAAAGTTAGCATCTAAACTGATGATATCCGCTTGAATGGCGATGATCCGAACCTAATGGCCGAGCTGAAACATATATAGGATTCTTTTATGCTTGTTTCTTTTGTTGATTTTCTTACTTTAAATCTTAAATCTTACATTATTACATTTTTTCATCGTGACAAATAAAATTAACGAAATATCCATTATATTTCTCTTTCTTTTCTTATACTGTATTAACTTTATACATTATTGGACAGTTTATCCATATATATTGCGGAACTTTATCGCAATATATTTGATAACACCAGTTGATATCCGGATTTTTCTTTTAATCCCTTACAAGAAAATTACATCTTCAATATTTGAAATATATATACACAGCTGATATTTACCGAAAAACAAAAGACTAAGACAAGTGTATAAACATCAAGCAGGTGTATTAGTTTGACGCTCGGGAAGGTGAGAAAGTCCTATATATATATACATATATATATATATATATATATATATATATATATATATATATATATATATATATATATATATATGTGTGTGTGTGTGTGTGTGTGTGTGTGTGTGTGTGTGTGTGTGTGTGTGTATGTATGTATGTATGTATGTATGTATACATGTATATAGACAAATAATCAGAAAATGGAGAACATCTCAGATTAACAAACACATCGATTGGACCATATTTATTGCTTATATTTGAATACAAAGCATGACATAACAAATAGGTTACCTAACAAATTTTACGGCCTTTTCTGCACCCGTTGCCAAACGCTGTCTATAAATAATTGTGAAAATAAAATTCTTCATTTTCATAGGACATTCGAATTAATGCACGGAGCTTCATAAGGGTAAAAAAACAAAGAGCATCCAATTTAAGCAACGGACCTCGTAGCTCTAAGATGGTAGATTATTTGCTTTTAATATATTGGGCTTCTAGATTACTTTTTTAGGCCGTTTTCTTTCCTATTCCTTTTTCCCTTTGTTTATATTGGATGATCTTGATAAATATTATTTAAGATAAAAGTTTTCAATTTAATTTTCTTGAATATACCAGCAGATCTCCGCCTGTCTCTCATACCCACTACGTTTGGTGTTTCAGTCTCTCTTGCCTCACGTGTGCGGCAGGCAACACATTGCGATTTATTATAAGATATTCGAGTCTACACATTCCAGTCAGCGTAATCATTGATTTATACTGCATGTTATACAATAAAGATGAATTACATATTTTATCTATTCTTCTCCACGCAGAATTACAGTGCCGTAAAAATATGGTGTATAAGTTCTCCACTCCTATATATCAACCATCATGCTATAATAGAAGAGTCCCTCGCATTGGAAAATTTACAGAAGCCTGTGTATGCAAAAAGGGGTTCATACTTAGTGGAACAGAATGTGTTCGAGTCTCATCTTGTGGCTGTAAATACAAGGGATTATACATAAAAGTAAGTACAACGCATGCAATGTTAACAAATATTTTCCAGTCCTGATAAATCTCATAAAAATTTAAGTGGAATTAGTTTACAAAACACTCACTCTCGCATAGGAAAACAATGGAGTATCATGAATAAAAATGTTAATCAGGCATATGTCTATATTCATAGATCCAAGTATATTATCTAGAAGTATCTAATAAACGATGTGTACATATATATTTGTACAACTAATATATGCAATTTTATAGTATGTGTGACAGCGTAAGTCTGTCTATAGTGGGTTGGAAAATACTAAAACTTATCAAAGAAAGTATGGTTTGAAACAACGGCATAGAGTGTCAACATTTTAATATATTATTTCGATTGAGTGGTATTCACTTTTAAGGTGTACAATAAATTGACATCATGCAAAAGCAATCTGATTACAGATAAAGAGAATTTATCAAATTCTCAAATTTATTTCAATGCTGGTTTTCGTGAAACAGTTAAATGATTTTGTTTCATATTCTTTTATGGTGAAGAAAATTTTGAAAACATGCTAATTAAATGTAATGAGGGGCTTTAAAATTCATACATATCCATCCAGACACACATCGCACCCATTCATTCACATACACATATGTCATTGGGCATAAATATATTCTAAGGACATAAAAGAAAATGATTCCATACTGCTATTATAACATTTGTTACAACTTGTGTTGGAGTAAAACAAATCTATATGTGCCTTAGATATTTATAATCGAAGGTATAGCCCAATAAGTATTTATCAGTTATTTGCATTTCTCTTTCGTATATATCCAAATACAAACACTCTTGTATACATATAAATATCTTAACTATTCCGTGCGATCACACGCACAATATAATATTTGTCTGATTAATTTTTTTACTAGCGAGGTTCAAGCTTCCTGTTGAACGATTGCTCAAGGAGAATTTCATGCAGGAACAATGGCAGAATTAAAGCGTCAAGACCTTGTCCTAAATTTTCTGTGTGTCAAGCGGTAAATGGAAATCGCGTGTGTAAATGTAAGAAAGGAGATGTTATCAAGAGGGGAAAATGTGTCGGTAAGTACATTAACAGTTGATTTAATCTTTTGAGTTTTCATACACACACACACACACACACACACACACACACACACACACATACAAACGCATACACACACACACACATACATACACACATACACACACACGAGACATACACGCAAACACACATACACGCATATAAATATATATTCATTTATATATCTTAGATAATAAAATGAATGGTTCATACCTGGTAGCTTACTTGCAAAGCACGTTGACTTTCACAGTGTTTGTTATGTCACCAGCTTCAAGAGAATCAAAAAGAGACGTTCAACATTGACCGATTTTGTCTTAACGGTTATATTCAATAATTTTTCGCTGTGTTGAGTATTCGTTTTTCTTTTTATGCTTCTGTTACTTTAAAGAGTTATACCTATTTATCACTCGAAGAGAAACATTTGCACCCTCGGATGCTCTTGAACAAGTTATTAAGTATCCTACTCGTGATGGATTGATACTAGATAGGTCGAAGTAATTGTAGAGTTTCATAAAAGTTCTCGTATATTCCATTTTACGTATCTCTCATTAAACAAATATAAATATATGTGTGTGTGTGTGTGGGGGGGGTGCATGTTTGTGTGTGTACACATATACATTTATAGATTCATATATATATATATGGCGCTCTGTCGGTCTCAACGACGAAGGTTCCGATCAGCACAAGATCTTGCTCATGAAATTAACGTGAAAGTCCTTAAGAAGTCCACAGACATGCGTTTCCTTAACACATTCCTCATACTCCTCATGGAGATTCAGTGTAACACAGAATGCGACAAGACAACTCACTTTTCCCACCTGACTGGACTGGGGCAACGTAAAATAAAGTGTCTTGCACAACGCACCGCCAAGAATTGAACTCGTGGACATACGATCGAGAACCGAATACCCTAACCACTAAGCCACACACACACACACACACACACACACACACACACACACACAAACAGCTTTATTCTTATCTTTATCATCATGGTCCAAATTTTAGCATTTACATTTTCATGTTTCATTAAGTGAGATGAATTTCGTTGTGACAATTTTACAACTACCAATATCCTACTACTAAAAATTTCCTATACACATAAACGCACACCTATACACATAAACGCACAAACACAGATACTCAGAAGTTTCTTCCACGTGAAGTACACATATTTTTAGCATCCAATATTATTTCTGGATTATTTAAAATTTTCTTCGTCCTAAAAGGATGTATCATAATAATCAAATCGCAAATATGACCAGCTTCATATAGGAAGGGGTGACAATCATAAGAATAAATTCTCAGAAATTGAAATGCTATCGGAAAAAAGAACCGATTGATTTTTCTGGATGTAAGACAATATCTAATTAGATAGACGTCATCAACACGTCAATTGTCCAGTTTGTTTTATCAACTGTAAATGGATTAAAGCAAGGTTAAGCTCGGCTCAATTTGGCCTCTTGTATGTACTTATTAAGCAGCATAATAGCAAAATACACGATACAGAATATAATAAACCAATGTAAAAAGTTTAATCTCTAAATATTGTAAAACGTCCGATGGCAAAAATACATTGCACATGTTTAAATTTTTATTTGCAATGAAACAAATAAAAGTATAATCACTGTTATGAATTTTAATTCTATAATAGAAAGAATTTTATATCTGTAATTTAAAATGCCTATTCAGAATATTTTATACTTACTTTCAATTTTATTTTCTTTCATGATCCAAAAGCACCAGCACCAAGTAAGTCAAAACTTTCACTTTCTTTCTATTTCATCATCAAACAAATCATGTACTCGTTTGTTTGTTCCTCTATCTATGCGTGCCCTCAGAATACCGACAATTATAAATATAAATCGTGGAGGCGCAACGGCCCAGTGGTTAGGGCAGCGGACTCGCGGTCATAGGATCGCGGTTTCGATTCCCAGACCGGGCGTTGTGAGTGTTTATTGAGCGAAAACACCTAAAGCTCCACGAGGCTCCGGCAGGGGATGGTGGTGAAACCTGCTGTACTCTTTCACCACAACTTTCTCTCAATCTTTCTTCCTGTTTCTGTTGTGCCTGTGATTCAAAGGGTCAGCCTTGTCACACTGTGTCACGCTGAATATCCCCGAGAACTACGCTAAGGGTACACGTGTCTGTGGAATGCTCAGCCACTTGCACGTTAATTTCACGAGCAGGCTGTTCCGTTGATCGGATCAACTGGAACCCTCGACGTCGTAAGCGACGGAGTGCCAACAACAAAATATAAATCACTATTACCACCACCACGAGCAACGACAACAATACCACCACCACCACCACCACCACTGCCACTACTACTACTACTACAACAACTACTACTACTACTAAAATAGATACCTTGAGTGAAATTTTTGTCATTTCATATTCTTTGTTAACTCACTATCTGTGATCTGCCGCGTTTCTGAGTGATTCCTTCAAATCTTCCGATGAGATTTCTTCAAATCAAAGTCAGAAATGAAAACGCTGGCATTCTAGTTTCAATGCAAATCTTGTTTACTGGAAAGCGATGAAAAATGTAAGTTTGATTGTATTCATGTCGGGTTCACTCATAAAATTATTGAAATATGTAGACATATGTCTTCATCCTTATATCCATATATATAAATGTGTGTGTATGTATGCATGTATATATATATATATATATATATATATATATATATAGATATAGATATAGATATAGATATATGTACGTATGTGTATATATATATGTATATATATATATATATACGTATATATATGTACGTATATATACATCTATATACATATGTATGTATATATATATGTATATATATGTATTATATATATT